>NC_087373.1:22412429-22712429 GCF_031761385.1 Necator americanus
ATCAAAAAGCAACGTCGCTATGGACGCTTGGCTGCCACAAGCCAGTTATCCCTGTGGTAACTTTTCTGACACCTCTTACCAGAAACTATCTGGATTAAAAGGATCGATAGGCCACGCTTTCGCGGTCTGTACTCGTACTGAAAGTCAAGATCAAGCGAGCTTTTGCCCTTTTGCTCTACGAGAGGTTTCCGTCCTCTCTGAGCTAGCCTTAGGACACCTGCGTTACGATTTGACAGATGTACCGCCCCAGTCAAACTCCCCGCCTGACACTGTCTTCGGCGAGAGTCGCAATGCCACCAGGTGGCTTTGCTTAAGACAAAGAAAAAAGAGCCGAAACTCAATCCTCTTCTCACCGAATAAGTAAAGAATCGATGAAAGTGGTGGTATTTCATTGGCGACCGAAGTCTCCCACCTATGCTACACCTCTCATGACTCTTCACAATGTCAAACTAGAGTCAAGCTCAACAGGGTCTTCTTTCCCCGCTATTTTTTCCAAGCCCGTTCCCTTGGCTGTGGTTTCGCTAGATAGTAGTTAGGGACAGTGGGAATCTCGTTAATCCATTCATGCGCGTCAGTAGTTAGCTGACGAGGCATTTGGCTACCTTAAGAGAGTCATAGTTACTCCCGCCGTTTACCCGCGCTTACTCGAATTACTACGATTTAACATTCAGAGCACTGGGCAGAAATCAGAGACAGTAAACGTCCGCAAGGACCATCTGTCTCCTCTGTTTTAATTAGACAGTCGGATTCCCCGAGTCCGTACCAGTTCCAGTTCGACCGTTTTGATGGTCGGTCAGGATACTAAGCCCGAAGACAAAGCACACACCTGAAAACGTCCACAAGGCAGTCTTGTCACTAGTCCAGCTTCAGCGTTAGCGTCTGCCAGCCACGGACGAAACCGCACAAGCATCAGTTAACAGGCCAACCGACCCGGTCACTGGAGCCAATCCTTTTCCCGAAGTTACGGATCTAATTTGCCGACTTCCCTTACCTACATTATTCTATCGACTAGAGGCTGTTCACCTTGGAGACCTGATGCGGATATCGGTACGATGCAGCACAGATTAATAGCCTTCCTTGGTTTTTCAAGGGCCGTCCAGAGAACACGAGACATCACAGAAACCGCGATGCTTTACGGAAACAACGTCCCTATCTACGGCTGAACCGATTCCAGGGAGTCCGTTCCTTAACTAGAGAAGAGAACTCTAGCTCGGTCTCTGAGCGACGTAACCAAGTTCGAATGCGTTACCGCGCAAGCGACTCAAAGAGCCGCAATCTCTGTGTCTGCGTTAGGGAATATTAACCCTATTCCCTTTTGATATCCGAGAGAAAAGAAACTTTTCCCTCTCAATGATACAAGGCATAAGCCAGTATCTTAGGATCGACTGACCCACATTCAACTACTGTTCACGTGGAACCCTTCTCCACTTCAGTCTTCAAGGATCGAACTTAAATATTTGCTACTACCACCGAGATCTGCACTGACGGAAGCTCCAGCTGGGCCTACGCCCAAAGCCTTCGACGCAACCGCCACGACCCTCCTACTCGTTGCGGCCAGGCGCTAGACAACGCACAAGCCAGCAACGGTTGGGTATAGGTCTCTCGCTCAAGCGCCATCCATTTTCAGGGCTAGTTGATTCGGCAGGTGAGTTGTTACACACTCCTTAGCGGGTACCGACTTCCATGGCCACCGTCCTGCTGTCTATATCAACCAACGCCTTTTATGGGGTCTCATGAGCGAGAAGTTAGGCACCTTATCCCAACGTTTGGTTCATCCCACAGCGCCAGTTCTGCTTACCAAAAATGGCCCACTTGGAGCTCGCGTTCGTGTCAACAGTTCAACAAAGAAACCGAGACAACATACCCATTGAAAGTTTGAGAATAGGTTGAGGTCGTTTCGACCCCAAGTCCTCTAATCATTCGCTTTACCGGATATAACCGCAAAGAACTCCAGCTATCCTGGGGGAAACTTCGGAGGGAACCAGCTACTAGATGGTTCGATTAGTCTTTCGCCCCTATACCCAAGTCTATCGATCGATTTGCACGTCAGAACCGATACGGACTTCCACCAGAGTTTCCTCTGACTTCGTCCTGCTCAGGCATAGTTCACCATCTTTCGGGTCGCAACCTGTACGCTCTACCGCTGCCCATCTGCAAGCAGACGAGACAGGGCCATGGTGCGCCGCTTCAAAAAACGGATCCCATGTCAGTCGGTTAACCGACCTTTACTTTCATTTCGCCATGAGGTTTTCCACCTTTTGACTCGCGTACAAGTTACACTCCTCGGTCCGTGTTTCAAGACGGGTCGGAGAGGTGGTCGACTTTCACACTGACACCCTGCACAAACAGGATAAAACACTAGCCACAACAAACCTACCCGATGACAAGACACCATCACCAATGGTGATGGGCAACGCCAACAGTTCGGAACGTATAGCCAGTGCTGTCAGCGCAGTCATAGGCAACATACATCTCCCTCGATCACAATTAAGCGATTTTGCGAAACTTAGTTACCCGACTACGTCAACTCTCTCCGGTTCCACTCCAGCGATTTCACGTTCTCTTGAACTCTCTCTTCAAAGTTCTTTGCAACTTTCCTTCACAGTACTTGTTTGCTATCGAATTCGCGTCTATATTTAGCCTTAGATGAAGTTTATCACCCACTTTAGGCTGCACTTTCAAGCAACCCGACTCCAAGATATAGCCGTACAGCTTGCTCCACTGTCCGCACAGGTCTCGCACCCTCTCAGGAATATGGCCCCTATCAAAGGGACTTTGGACATGCAGCACAAACTGAAAGCTACACCTATACGCTACATTTCTCAACGATGTAACACCGAGAGATTCAGCGCTGGGCTCCTCCCCGTTCACTCGCCGTTACTAAGGGAATCCTTGTTAGTTTCTTTTCCTCCGCTAAATGATATGCTTAAGTTCAGCGGGTAATCACGCCTGAGCTCAGGTTGCATTGCAAATGACACATCCACATGGCGAACATCGTTGTCCTTCACATTGTCTCCGTTCAACCACGCTCATAAGTCGCGAGAGCGATTAAACAGTGAACAACGATATGTTCATGTCATACAGTATGCACCGCTATCATACGTTAGTAAACTAGCCAACTAACGTAGTGAATAACAGCGTGCACATGTTGCACGTGTGTTCTTCACTTAAACGGGAATTGCTGAACACGTATACAATGCGTAGTACAGAGCAAGTACCGTTCGACAAACAGTGTTCAACAATACTCGGTGAGAGTACTGTCCACAAGCTACACTGTAGTATTATCGTTAACAACCCTGAACCAGACGTGCCGAAGGGAAAACCCAACGGCGCTATGCGTTCAAAATTTCACCACTCTAAGCGTCTGCAATTCGTGGTAAATAACGCAGCTAGCTGCGTTTTTCATCGATACGCGAATCGACCGATCCATCGCTGAAGCTAGTCGAGTCTAATGTGACGACTAAGATGAAGTCACGATCATCTGCAAACATCAAATGTAAAAAGTTAATATTTTGTGTTGGCGTCCACACATATTGTCCCATCCACCATAACACGTAGCGCGCATTATTGGTTAACATGTGAAGGATCATTAAGGTTTCCTGATCACAAGAACAGGTACCACACCACACAAGTTATGTGTGTGTGTCCAACCACCAATACAAAAATTGAGGCGGCATTCAAGCAATGCTCATCAAGTCATAAGCTCAGCTGTATTCATGCGTATGTACAGGTATACAATGTTAACGCAATGCACACGCACACATACAACACGTACAGCGAACTTTGCCAAGCAATCATAGCCGTCACCCAACCAACATACAGTAAACGACTCTTGCCAAGCATAGACACCTCACATTGGGCTAAAAAGGGTGGTGATACTCCCAACTTATTACACGACAAAGTCGTGAATCACACTAGCGTGTTGGTTTCTCTAGATCATGAATAAACCATAGAAGGTTTCGACGATGATCCATCTGCAGGTTCACCTACAGATACCTTGTTACGACTTTTACCCGGTTCAAGCCATTGCGATTGAACTGTTTCCCGCCATAACGCGACCCGAAGGCCTCGCGACAGCAGTCCGCAGTCCTCTCGAGACAGCTCAGTCCCGGACAGCGACGGGCGGTGTGTACAAATGGCAGGGACGTAATCAGCGTGAGCTGATGACTCACACTTACTAGGAATTCCTCGTTCAAGGGAAATAATTACAATTCCCTATCCCGGTCACGGAAGAGTTTCAACGGTTTACCAATGCCTTTCGGCAATGGATAGGCCAGCTGATTCTTCCATTGTAGCGCGCGTGCAGCCCCGGACATCTAAGGGCATCACAGACCTGTTATCGCTCAATCTCGTGCGGCTAAACACCGCTTATCCCTCTAAGAAGTAGACTGGACGTAAAAATCCAGCCACTATTTAGCAGGCTAGAGTCTCGCTCGTTATCGGAATAAACCAGACAAATCGCTCCACCAACTAAGAACGGCCATGCACCACCAACCACCAAATCGAGAAAGAGCTTTCAATCTGTCAATCCTTACGGTGTCCGGGCCGGGTGAGTTTTCCCGTGTTGAGTCAAATTAAGCCGCAGGCTCCACTCCTGGTGGTGCCATTCCGTCAATTTCTTTAAGTTTCAGCTTTGCAACCATACTACCCCAGGAACCGAAAGACTTTCGTTTCCGGGAAGCTCCTCGACAAGGCAACAATACCCCATCGGATCGCTAGATGGCATAGTTTACGGTCAGAACTAGGGCGGTATCTAATCGCCTTCGAACCTCTGACTTTCGTTCTTGATTAATGAAGACATTCTTGGCAAATGCTTTCGCTTTAGGGCGTCCCCCTGCGGTCCACGAATTTCACCTCTCGCGCAGGGATACGAATGCCCCCGAATTGTCCCTCTTAACCATTATTTCAGTTCCTGAACCAATAAATAGAACCGAAGTCCTCTTTTATTATTCCATGATCGAGCATTCAAGCAAACGCTTGTTCTGAGCACTCTAATTTATTCAAAGTAAACTCGCTAGCCACTAAAAAAGCCGAAACTTTAGTAGAAAACCAGCAAATAGTCGCAACAGCGATTAACGCCAATGGCGAATCACTGCATGCGACTCAGATCCAACTACGAGCTTTTTAACCGCAGCAATGACGATTTACACTAGTGGAGCTGGAATTACCGCGGCTGCTGGCACCAGACTTGCCCTCCACTTGATCCTCGAAAAAAGGTTTATGATCAACTCATTGAAATGACCGTTCCATAGGAATGGTCTTTTTATTTTTAGTCACTATCTCATCTCTTCAAGAGTGGATAAGTTACGCGCCTGCTGCCTTCCTTGGATGTGGTAGCCGTTTCTAAGGCTCCCTCTCCGGAGTCGAACCCTTATTCTCCGTTACCCGTAATAACCATGGTAGACTAATAGACTACCATCAGGTTGATAGGGCAGACACTTTTTCGGAATATCGGCGGACAAGCCGCCGATATGCAGCGTTATTTAGAGTCAGCAAACTACATCCGAAGATGATTGATTTGCTCTAATAATTGCACCCTTTCGAAAGTCAGGGTTTATTCGCATGTATTAGCTCCAGAATTGCCGCAGTTATCCAAAAGGACTTTCCGAATAAGTGACATCTGCTCTAATGAGCCGTTCGCAGTTTCTCTTTAGATGAACTCGACATGCATGGCTTAATCTTTAAACTGAGCATATAGCGCTGACAGAATCAATCAGGTACTTGTGGTTGAAAGTTTCTCTCACTTACGTCCTGATTCCGAGCACGTTTCCCGCCCACGCAGTGGCGATGAGCGCTCAACAATCCGACGTTTGTGTATTTCTTCCAACTATTTCAACATTCGCAAAACTCCAACGTAACGACATAGAAAGACAGATTCGCACACGACGACACCTGCAATCGCAAGGAACGTTGAGATCTCAGAAAGATTTCCAACAAAACTGGAAAAATTTCATCTCACCCTTACGAAATCGCCGGCTAAATTTCTGCTACAGTATCCGCTCCAACGCAAAATTTCGTATGCATATCTGACGCGGCGACAACTATGCACACATTGCTGAAAAGTAGTGTATGTAGCAATGAATTTATCTAATTTATAAAAAATAAACGATACACATTTCAATCAATAATGTATAACTCATAGTAAGTAGGAAGCATGAGGTCAACATAGCGACGACATTAACACGAACATCCTAAGGATACATGTGGTCTACATACATGGATCAAACATGCGACCGAAATAGCTACATATATTGATCGAGTGCATACATGGCTAAAACAAGCGGTTCAATTACCCATGGTGACAAAATTTTGTGATCTGCATGGAGACGGATCAAACATGCGACTGAAGTAGCTATATTGATCGAGTGCATACATGGCTAAAACAAGCGGTTCAATTACCCATGGTGAAAGACTTTTGTGATCTACATGGAGAAGGATCAAACATGCGACTGAAGTAGCTATATTGATCGAGTGCATACATGGCTAAAACAAGCGGTTCAATTACCCATGGTGACAAAATTTTGTGATC
The DNA here is from genome assembly GCF_031761385.1 of Necator americanus. NCBI lineage: Eukaryota > Metazoa > Nematoda > Chromadorea > Rhabditida > Ancylostomatidae > Necator > Necator americanus. The sequence goes on from NC_087373.1 coordinate 22,418,959, forward strand.
TACATGGAGAAGGATCAAACATGCGACTGAAGTAGCTATATTGATCGAGTGCATACATGGCTAAAACAAGCGGTTCAATTACCCATGGTGACAAAATTTTGTGATCTACATGGAGAAGGATCAAACATGCGACTGAAGTAGCTATATTGATCGAGTGCATACATGGCTAAAACAAGCGGTTCAATTACCCATGGTGACAAAATTTTGTGATCTACATGGAGAAGGATCAAACATGCGACTGAAGTAGCTATATTGATCGAGTGCATACATGGCTAAAACAAGCGGTTCAATTACCCATGGTGACAAAATTTTGTGATCTGCATGGAGACGGATCAAACATGCGACTGAAGTAGCTATATTGATCGAGTGCATACATGGCTAAAACAAGCGGTTCAATTACCCATGGTGACAAAATTTTGTGATCTGCATGGAGACGGATCAAACATGCGACTGAAGTAGCTATATTGATCGAGTTCATACATGGCTAGAACAAGCGGCTCAAGTAACTACATTGATCGTTGAATTCTACTGTTGTTGCAACCTCTATCATTGAACTAAATAATCAAACACAAATGCTAAACTAATAACTAGTGCTTACAATCAATAACTACCAATACAACTGCTATACAACTACTTATATATTACATTTACACTATACAACATATACAGAAAAAAGTGTTTTTATCTGCGAAAAACTAAGTAAAATGCTGATTTACAGCCTTATTCTCAAATTAAACCATGCAAAGAGAACTTTCTTTGCATGATATAACTTCAGAACTTGTATAATTTGATATGATATAACTAAATGATATAACTTGTGTGTAGCAGGGGCGGGCAATCGAATCCTATCGAAGATCAAATTTGAGGTCACAGAAGTCATGGTGTCCCACCACGAAAATTTCAGCATATGAACAAACCGTGAATCGTCTCATCCGTCCAACAACTACGTTCGGTGTGAATTTCGAAGACGTACAGCCATACAATTCACAACATTATTGAATTAAAACATACATATATATGTATGTGAACAAAATACCCGGTCATACGATAGTCTCAACAGATCGCAGAATACTTCAAAGAATGAGGAACAGCCAAACAGTTCACAACATTATTGAATTAAAACATACATATATGTATGTGAACAAAACACCCGATCATAGGATAGTCTCAACAGATCGCAGTATACAAACACTGCTCTACTGGATACAACACCTTGACCAGTATACATGTCGTAGACATTTTATTTTGCCCCCCCCCTTTTGAACCAGAGTGGTGTGGGTTTTGGGCACCCCGGGGGTTTTTTCTCCCCACAGGTCCCCCTCCTTAGAAATTAATTCTCGTGTTGGCGCCAGATAGAGTTGCCTCCCCCCCCCCCGAAACAAAGTTATTTTTACCCTTGCTTAGGTGGGGTTGGGGTTTAGGGGGGTTGGTTCATATACTCACCTCCTAACCTTGGGCCCTTGGCCCGGAGGGTTAAGCCAAGAACCAAAAGTCTAAACTTTGTCGTTCTCTTCCTCCACACGATTTTTATCCCCAAACAATAATTAATAATAAGGGTAAACTAACCTGTCTCACTACGGCCTAAACCCAACTCCAACCCTCTTTGTATGTGGGGAAGCCAACACCAACCAAATTCTACTTCTCGCAATGATAGGAAGAGCCGACATCGAAGGATCAAAATGCAACGTCGCTATGGACGCTTGGCTGCCACAAGCCAGTTATCCCTGTGGTAACTTTTCTGACACCTCTTACCAGAAACTATCTGGATTAAAAGGATCGATAGGCCACGCTTTCGCGGTCTGTACTCGTACTGAAAGTCAAGATCAAGCGAGCTTTTGCCCTTTTGCTCTACGAGAGGTTTCCGTCCTCTCTGAGCTAGCCTTAGGACACCTGCGTTACGATTTGACAGATGTACCGCCCCAGTCAAACTCCCCGCCTGACACTGTCTTCGGCGAGAGTCGCAATGCCACCAGGTGGCTTTGCTTAAGACAAAGAAAAAAGAGCCGAAACTCAATCCTCTTCTCACCGAATAAGTAAAGAATCGATGAAAGTGGTGGTATTTCATTGGCGACCGAAGTCTCCCACCTATGCTACACCTCTCATGACTCTTCACAATGTCAAACTAGAGTCAAGCTCAACAGGGTCTTCTTTCCCCGCTATTTTTTCCAAGCCCGTTCCCTTGGCTGTGGTTTCGCTAGATAGTAGTTAGGGACAGTGGGAATCTCGTTAATCCATTCATGCGCGTCAGTAGTTAGCTGACGAGGCATTTGGCTACCTTAAGAGAGTCATAGTTACTCCCGCCGTTTACCCGCGCTTACTCGAATTACTACGATTTAACATTCAGAGCACTGGGCAGAAATCAGAGACAGTAAACGTCCGCAAGGACCATCTGTCTCCTCTGTTTTAATTAGACAGTCGGATTCCCCGAGTCCGTACCAGTTCCAGTTCGACCGTTTTGATGGTCGGTCAGGATACTAAGCCCGAAGACAAAGCACACACCTGAAAACGTCCACAAGGCAGTCTTGTCACTAGTCCAGCTTCAGCGTTAGCGTCTGCCAGCCACGGACGAAACCGCACAAGCATCAGTTAACAGGCCAACCGACCCGGTCACTGGAGCCAATCCTTTTCCCGAAGTTACGGATCTAATTTGCCGACTTCCCTTACCTACATTATTCTATCGACTAGAGGCTGTTCACCTTGGAGACCTGATGCGGATATCGGTACGATGCAGCACAGATTAATAGCCTTCCTTGGTTTTTCAAGGGCCGTCCAGAGAACACGAGACATCACAGAAACCGCGATGCTTTACGGAAACAACGTCCCTATCTACGGCTGAACCGATTCCAGGGAGTCCGTTCCTTAACTAGAGAAGAGAACTCTAGCTCGGTCTCTGAGCGACGTAACCAAGTTCGAATGCGTTACCGCGCAAGCGACTCAAAGAGCCGCAATCTCTGTGTCTGCGTTAGGGAATATTAACCCTATTCCCTTTTGATATCCGAGAGAAAAGAAACTTTTCCCTCTCAATGATACAAGGCATAAGCCAGTATCTTAGGATCGACTGACCCACATTCAACTACTGTTCACGTGGAACCCTTCTCCACTTCAGTCTTCAAGGATCGAACTTAAATATTTGCTACTACCACCGAGATCTGCACTGACGGAAGCTCCAGCTGGCCCTCCCCCAAACCCTTCACGCAACCGCCACGACCACTCCTACTCGTTGCGGCCAGGCGCTAGACAACGCACAAGCCAGCAACGGTTGGGTATAGGTCTCTCGCTCAAGCGCCATCCATTTTCAGGGCTAGTTGATTCGGCAGGTGAGTTGTTACACACTCCTTAGCGGGTACCGACTTCCATGGCCACCGTCCTGCTGTCTATATCAACCAACGCCTTTTATGGGGTCTCATGAGCGAGAAGTTAGGCACCTTATCCCAACGTTTGGTTCATCCCACAGCGCCAGTTCTGCTTACCAAAAATGGCCCACTTGGAGCTCGCGTTCGTGTCAACAGTTCAACAAAGAAACCGAGACAACATACCCATTGAAAGTTTGAGAATAGGTTGAGGTCGTTTCGACCCCAAGTCCTCTAATCATTCGCTTTACCGGATATAACCGCAAAGAACTCCAGCTATCCTGGGGGAAACTTCGGAGGGAACCAGCTACTAGATGGTTCGATTAGTCTTTCGCCCCTATACCCAAGTCTATCGATCGATTTGCACGTCAGAACCGATACGGACTTCCACCAGAGTTTCCTCTGACTTCGTCCTGCTCAGGCATAGTTCACCATCTTTCGGGTCGCAACCTGTACGCTCTACCGCTGCCCATCTGCAAGCAGACGAGACAGGGCCATGGTGCGCCGCTTCAAAAAACGGATCCCATGTCAGTCGGTTAACCGACCTTTACTTTCATTTCGCCATGAGGTTTTCCACCTTTTGACTCGCGTACAAGTTACACTCCTCGGTCCGTGTTTCAAGACGGGTCGGAGAGGTGGTCGACTTTCACACTGACACCCTGCACAAACAGGATAAAACACTAGCCACAACAAACCTACCCGATGACAAGACACCATCACCAATGGTGATGGGCAACGCCAACAGTTCGGAACGTATAGCCAGTGCTGTCAGCGCAGTCATAGGCAACATACATCTCCCTCGATCACAATTAAGCGATTTTGCGAAACTTAGTTACCCGACTACGTCAACTCTCTCCGGTTCCACTCCAGCGATTTCACGTTCTCTTGAACTCTCTCTTCAAAGTTCTTTGCAACTTTCCTTCACAGTACTTGTTTGCTATCGAATTCGCGTCTATATTTAGCCTTAGATGAAGTTTATCACCCACTTTAGGCTGCACTTTCAAGCAACCCGACTCCAAGATATAGCCGTACAGCTTGCTCCACTGTCCGCACAGGTCTCGCACCCTCTCAGGAATATGGCCCCTATCAAAGGGACTTTGGACATGCAGCACAAACTGAAAGCTACACCTATACGCTACATTTCTCAACGATGTAACACCGAGAGATTCAGCGCTGGGCTCCTCCCCGTTCACTCGCCGTTACTAAGGGAATCCTTGTTAGTTTCTTTTCCTCCGCTAAATGATATGCTTAAGTTCAGCGGGTAATCACGCCTGAGCTCAGGTTGCATTGCAAATGACACATCCACATGGCGAACATCGTTGTCCTTCACATTGTCTCCGTTCAACCACGCTCATAAGTCGCGAGAGCAATTAAACAGTGAACAACGATATGTTCATGTCATACAGTATGCACCGCTATCATACGTTAGTAAACTAGCCAACTAACGTAGTGAATAACAGCGTGCACATGTTGCACGTGTGTTCTTCACTTAAACGGGAATTGCTGAACACGTATACAATGCGTACAGAGCAAGTACCGTTCGACAAACAGTGTTCAACAATACTCGGTGAGAGTACTGTCCACAAGCTACACTGTAGTATTATCGTTAACAACCCTGAACCAGACGTGCCGAAGGGAAAACCCAACGGCGCTATGCGTTCAAAATTTCACCACTCTAAGCGTCTGCAATTCGTGGTAAATAACGCAGCTAGCTGCGTTTTTCATCGATACGCGAATCGACCGATCCATCGCTGAAGCTAGTCGAGTCTAATGTGACGACTAAGATGAAGTCACGATCATCTGCAAACATCAAATGTAAAAAGTTAATATTTTGTGTTGGCGTCCACACATATTGTTCCATCCACCATAACACGTAGCGCGCATTACTGGTTAACATGTGAAGGATCATTAAGGTTTCCTGATCATAAGAACAGGTACCACACCACACAAGTTATGTGTGTGTGTCTAACCACCAATACAAAAATTGAGGCGGCATTCAAGCAATGCTCATCAAGTCATAAGCTCAGCTGTATTCAGCGTATGTACAGGTATACAACGAAATTAACGAATGCATACGCACACATACAACACGTACAGCGAACTTTGCCAAGCAATCATAGCCGTCACCCAACCAACATACAGTAAACGACTCTTGCCAAGCATAGACACCTCACATTGGGCTAAAAAGGGTGGTGATACTCCCAACTTATTACACGACAAAGTCGTGAATCACACTAGCGTGTTGGTTTCTCTAGATCATGAATAAACCATAGAAGGTTTCGACGATGATCCATCTGCAGGTTCACCTACAGATACCTTGTTACGACTTTTACCCGGTTCAAGCCATTGCGATTGAACTGTTTCCCGCCATAACGCGACCCGAAGGCCTCGCGACAGCAGTCCGCAGTCCTCTCGAGACAGCTCAGTCCCGGACAGCGACGGGCGGTGTGTACAAATGGCAGGGACGTAATCAGCGTGAGCTGATGACTCACACTTACTAGGAATTCCTCGTTCAAGGGAAATAATTACAATTCCCTATCCCGGTCACGGAAGAGTTTCAACGGTTTACCAATGCCTTTCGGCAATGGATAGGCCAGCTGATTCTTCCATTGTAGCGCGCGTGCAGCCCCGGACATCTAAGGGCATCACAGACCTGTTATCGCTCAATCTCGTGCGGCTAAACACCGCTTATCCCTCTAAGAAGTAGACTGGACGTAAAAATCCAGCCACTATTTAGCAGGCTAGAGTCTCGCTCGTTATCGGAATAAACCAGACAAATCGCTCCACCAACTAAGAACGGCCATGCACCACCAACCACCAAATCGAGAAAGAGCTTTCAATCTGTCAATCCTTACGGTGTCCGGGCCGGGTGAGTTTTCCCGTGTTGAGTCAAATTAAGCCGCAGGCTCCACTCCTGGTGGTGCCATTCCGTCAATTTCTTTAAGTTTCAGCTTTGCAACCATACTACCCCAGGAACCGAAAGACTTTCGTTTCCGGGAAGCTCCTCGACAAGGCAACAATACCCCATCGGATCGCTAGATGGCATAGTTTACGGTCAGAACTAGGGCGGTATCTAATCGCCTTCGAACCTCTGACTTTCGTTCTTGATTAATGAAGACATTCTTGGCAAATGCTTTCGCTTTGGGGTCTCCCCTGCGGTCCACGAATTTCACCTCTCGCGCAGGGATACGAATGCCCCCGAATTGTCCCTCTTAACCATTATTTCAGTTCCTGAACCAATAAATAGAACCGAAGTCCTCTTTTATTATTCCATGATCGAGCATTCAAGCCAAACGCTTGTTCTGAGCACTCTAATTTATTCAAAGTAAACTCGCTAGCCACTAAAAAAGCCGAAACTTTGGTAGAAAAACCAGCAAATAGTCGCAACAGCGATTAACGCCAATGGCGAATCACTGCATGCGACTCAGATCCAACCTACGAGCTTTTTAACCGGAGCAATGACGATTTACACTAGTGGAGCTGGACTCCACCGCGGCTGCTGGCACCAGACTTGCCCCTCCACTGATCCCCGAAAAAAGGTTTATAATCAACTTTAAAAAATTCCTTCCAAAGAAAGGGTTTTTTAATTGTAATCTTAATCGTCAACTTCAAGAGTGGATAAGTTACGCCCTTCTTTTTGTTGTGGGTTTATAATCCCCCTTCGAAACATTCAAACAAAAAAAAATAAAAAAAAATTTAAAAAAAAAAAAAAAAAAAAATTTCGTCTCTAATCTAACATCCAAATCCAGATTCTCTGCAAAAGGAATAATCAAGAAATTGGAAACTTGCCTTCGTCGTTTTACACCACATGGCAATATTCGTAATCAGAGATAGTCGAATATTCCTTTTGGCCATTTCTGGTCATTTTGTGAGAGAATAAAAAAAGGAAAATGAAAAATGGTAAAATAGAGAAACACGAAAAGCACATGAATATCTCTATCCGAATCTCCTTTCTTCGACTACGCACCGCTAATTGTAATCTTAATCGTCAACTTCGTCGAGATTTTCAAATATCCAGCAAATAGCTTGTCCCATACACCGGGATGGAAAAAACGGAAAGTGCGCCGACGCAGTTTGCGAACAGCCATGTTCGCTTCTACGAGCAAGGCCCGTATCGTCCACAAGTTATAAAAAATCCCCGTCGAGGATCTTGTTTGTCCGGCTTCAGTACCGGTCCAAGCCTCATCGTGGAGGTTAATCCGGAGCTTGCACGCTGTTTTGCTGCTGCTGCTGTTTCGAGCAAGTTCGGACAGTGTTCCACGTTTTCACGTGACGTTGCACTGCTGGGAAGGTGTTGCAGGTGGTGTTGCGGTCCCTTTCATCCAGGTACGGGAAAGGTCATTTCCATGCACCCAGTGCCATTCGGCCATTGTTACGGATTGTGGTGTTGCGTGCTCCAGTACCAAAATCAGCGCAACGGCACCTTTTTCCCGTACCTATCAGGGTACGGGAAAAGTCGCGTCGTGGCGCCCACTCGCGTTGTTGATGCAACACAACACCTTTGAACGCTGCGCTGGTGGGGTTTTGCGCTTTCGCATTGGAGCAACCACTGTCTTTCGAGCTTGCATCCTTCACGAGAACACTACGGTCACCGCGGTTTTCGCTTGATTAGAGTGCTTCGTTGTGGACTATCGGGAAGAGGTTCTTGTCGGAGATTTGTGTTCACACATTTATGCGGAGAAGAGTTCATGTGAATAACTCCGCAATTAACTGAGTTGATTGGGTTTTCTTCCGTGGTTTGTCCGAACTTCACCATATGACCTACTTCATTCTGATGTTCTGTTCTGTTCTCTAAGTGCGTCATTTTCATTAGATTTTCATCGAGTATGCTCTGATATATAAACATAGGCTAGAGGAAGATTCATAAAATCTCATATAGTGTGATTCGCGTTTCGTAAAGTCTGTTTGCTGCTAAGAGTTCTCGTGTTGGTCATTATTGCTCCTTTCATCAGGCTCCTGTAGTCTCTTAGCTGTGGAAATGTAAAGGAATTCGAAAGCCTACTTCTACTATTCTCTCTATAAGGAGAGCACTCATTAGTCTAACTGAAGTGAGAGTGTAGCATCCTTTCTTGGGATTTTTTTTTTTGTTAAGACTCCATTCGCGTCTTACCAGCCATTTTCTTATAATTCTTCGAAGGCGGGGGGAAATATAGTTGAGGAAAGAGGGGCCACTCAGTAGCGCCCTTATTTCCGGACGCTTTATCTTACTTTCTTCTCTTAGTGACTTTAGCTTATATCTCATAGATCCTCTAAGAACAATGCTTAGGTCCTAGGACCCCGATTGATTTAGTGTCAGCACTAAGGTCGACTAGGTACAAGTTTTGCACAAAAGTAACGTGAAGTACTGGAGAATTAATGCGAAAGTGAGATGTAAACTCATGATGCCAAACGTAGTTGATGTTTCTGTGTAAGTTCTTCTTTCTTAAATATTCCTTCTTTCGCGGTACAGTATGGTTCTCATCTCACTACCTGGTCAATCTTTATTCTCTTCGTTTGTCTTTTATATCCGTTTCAGTACCGCGTAGTAAATCTCTTCTTTTATATCTTCATCACGAGGTGAATATCTTTCGTAGTGTAGAAATTTCTATGTTCTTTTCGGTTAATTTAATCTTTTTGATCAACAGAACTTCGCCATGTTACTTTTGAAGAATAATATAGTCGAGTTTATCCAATGTCGCGCAGGGGATTGTGCGCTCGAGTGGCAACGAGGGTGTCAATTTTTGAGTGCCTTCTTCAGCTGATTCGCATGTTCGAACATTCGCTCCTTTCATTTCAGCAGATTGTTTCGTATTATTCGTAACTTTTCGTTGTTACAGATTAACTGGAGTTTCAACGTCTACTAACTTCTATTTTTCTGAATGTTGCTTCTGGAAATCCCCCTCCCCCGAAGGACATATGTAAATGCAAATGCAAGGGCACGATGGCCAAATCTTCGGTGGGACTTTCGAGGAATTTCGTTCTTCGGCTAAGTGCGCTGCTGTGGGTTAGATCACGTATTCGGGTATTATCTTCCTCTAAGAATCCCGCTTTTTTTAAGTTCACAAGGTTTCGCACTGAAACCAGAAGGAAGGAAGTATGTAGTTTACATAATTCATGGTTATGCTTTTTTTGACGCGGTGCATCTCAACCATAAGTGCAGTAGGGTCGAGCCGGCCCCTCCACAGGTGAAGGGGGTGATTTCGCCAACCGTTTAAAAGTAGAAGTCCTTTCCCCAACCGTCCAAAAGTGAAGGGGGCCAGAGCACCGGATCCGACTATCGCATCTAATGATCTCAACATCCTTCAGCATTCCATTTCTAAAAGTGACGTGAGAGCGTTCATGTTAAAAGAAGCAGATAATCATTGGCGAGTAATAGACAGATGATCCATCTTACTTACATGAGAAATGAGCTTATTTAGCAAAAGAAAAACGGTGCCAACCAAAATCGGGCCGTCAGAATTTAGAGTCTTTCGGAAAAAAGGCAGAAAAAATGTTAACCCATCACGGATTTCAAACGCGTTCAGCTGTTTTGCACTTCCTCTGGTCTTTTAAATTATACTCATGGAAAGCTGTGAAAATACTGCTCTGAGATTGTTGAAGGCGTTTTTCTGAGGGTTCGAAAGCTGTGGAGTTGGAATGAGAAATTTTTTCCAAATTTGAAAGGAAACGCTACGAAACCTAAAGCGTGATGTTTTTATATCGGTGATGTGGCAAGATATTTTGCAGTATTGTGTAGCACTAAGAATGTTGCCACTTAAAGCTGTTCAGAGTGCTCGAGTAGTAGGTCGAAGTTATTGAGGCGCTTTGACTCTGAATTCTTAAAGAAAAAAATAAACTATAGTTTGGAGCTCATGAACGAGTATGCGACGACTTGCGGAGACAAACCGATATGTCACGTCTGGTAGTCTGGTTTAATAACTGAAGTCTGAGATTAGGTTTTCCTCCTGAGTTACACGCTACCTAGTCTGTGGTGATGTCGATGTCAGCCTGCATCGACAAGGTGTTTTGCGTTGACAGCTCCGAAAAGAACAATATAGAAAATCGCGAACTAGCCAGGACTCATCAATGGAGTTCTCTAACCAGTAGAGAAAATCCCTGATGAACCCGTCATTTTTACACACTAGAATATGTGGCACATAAAAATAAATCATAAAACAGCTTAATGTGATTAAAAAGTAATGGAATGTTAAGCTAACACTTTATAATCTTAAATTCTCTTCTCATTTTCCCGTTAGAATATTTCTTGTGACAGTTCAACACTGCATTAAGACATACTTTATAAGTGAATAGGAGAGCCACTGCAGAGAGAATTCATAACAAGTGTTCCGATCCCCATTCATTCGAGATTGTCATTAGAGATTAGCACTACTATTCTTTTTTTCAGAAGTTGTTTCTCCGTGGTTTTACTCATGTAGCATTTTTGAAGAGGTTATTATTGTCTGGAAATGCTCATAGATGGCAGTACTATCGTTATCACAATTGATAAGTGTCCACCATAGAGATTTACCGTGAGAGTGAATATAAACCTGCTCAATTTCTTCATAGTTATGGAATGCGATGCAGTATTCTCTTCATCTTCCTTCGTGATGCAACAAAAGCTCGCACTGAACTCATCCATCCATCCATTCCTATTCCTATTCCATATTCTAACCCGACTTGGCTCCTGAAGTGCTTATCGAGACGGAGTTTTTGTATTCGACTTATCACCTGTGGAGTTCGATCCTTCTTCGCTAGAAGCTAGCCGAGAATTGTATTTTCGTATTTTAAGATCCGCCCACTGTCAATAAACTCTTGTTTCAGAGGAATTGGCGAAAGAGTGCATCTTGAGTCGTGATGATGAAGAGCTACTAGTTAGTTTTGCTAGTGAGTTTTGCTCTGAAATTGTTTGATTAATATTGCTAATTCTTTTCGTTCCACATATTTTTCGTTTGTTTTGTTGTTGCTTTCGTAATTTTTGATAGTTCTGCAACTGTTAAGCTCACTCCTAGATAATCTTCGTGGTAGAAGTGCTCTTTATTCTATCCAATCCTTTACTTTTAAGCGTGTAGTGGTTTTGTAGAAGCTCCTTTACTCGGCAACGCTCGTTACCCTTTTCCGGAAATTTGAGAATTGTTCCATGCTTACTATTGTTGTTATCAAATCTTATCTATTTATCTCATTAGTCTCTTGTTTTTAGTTTTATACTAGTTCACAGTTTTGGCCTACGAGGCACCTTCTAGGTTTGGTCGGGTGATGTCCTACAGTATCTTCCTTCTCCTCTACACGGTCAAACCTCATCATTCCACTTCAACTCTCGAACTGTCCTCGAAGAAATCAATGGAAGAAGTGGTGAATTTCTGTTTTTTTTTTAAATACAAGTTTGATTAGATGCAGGTTTGATTAAAGGTGAAATTGTCATGAATGCGTCCAGCTCCTCGTATCACAAACGGTCTCCTGCGGTCATCTGAGCTTATCCCATTGAACTCATAAATCGATCCGGGGTTGACGGAACCGTGCATTGCAATTTTGAGCGAGGAACCTGTAATTTTTAGCTGTTGGTTTCCCTTTGCCTATAACCACTCCATCCTCATGTAGACGGGTCAAAACATGAACATGAAATAAAATAAAACATGAAATACGAGGCATTTGCGTACGCGCTCGAAACGGCGCGGTGGAGGCAGCAGTTCGAACCGAGATGGAACCATCGCAAATTGTAGCAGTGGGTGGTGTCACCAAAGGTTCCGGTACGCTCCTAACCACTACGCCCCACTGCACCGCCTCGAGAGAAGCCGCGTACGCAATTGCATCGTGCTTCGTGTCGTCTTGACTCTACTGTATCTGTGTATGCCTCTGAATCGTTCCCAACAAATTCATTTGGTTTGTCCAATTATTCATTGGGTTTAAGTAATTTTTTTCTTCATTTTCACCTCTTTGGTCCTTTTTTGTAGTTCAAACATCATCTATTTGGTTCCCTTTCATTTTTACGCCTTTATATCATATCATGTTTTAGGTGAACTGATGTTCTACAATTTATGAATTTTATGTTACAAATATCCCTTGTAACTCTCCCGTTGTGTATTTGTGTTTTCTACGCTTTCACTTCCGTCGCTTTTTATCATTCAAATGACCACCAATTATCTTGCTGTACTTGTAGGACATCTAGAGTAGTTATAGTCGTGTCAAAGCGACCATAACGACTGTCTCAACCCGAATGGTGTTCCGCCTGCTCTACAGCGCCGTTTGCGCAATAACGCCAAGATTCGTGTCATTTTGACCCGACTGTAACTTCGTTATTTTTGGATCTGTGCAACTAATTCACTATTATTGTTTACAGAAATGTTCGTAATAGGATCTAGCTTCCTTCTGTAGATGTGAGGCACTTGCTGCAGCCCTTGCTGTTCGAATTGGTGCGAATGAATGAGGAAGACTGCAGAGTATGTGACAATATTCAAAAGGCTTCCAATTGACAGAATATCCTTCGATTATAGCGGATCATGGCTTCCAAAGGGTAGGGATGGTACGCCGACTGACCAGGGGTGATGCTTGCTATAACACGTTCTAAAATATCCTTAGTCGACAAGATTAAGATTAGGACAAGATTAACAAGTGAACCCTTTGAGAGAAGTTAGAGCAGTCTGCAGGCGAAAAAAAATTCCATCTTGACTTCTCGGTCCTAAAATAGCATAGATTGCTACTCATACTCTACTATGTTTTGATATATCATACATCAAAGACAGAATTACAGGTACGATATTGCCTTGTGATACCAAATTAAAGCAACATTTAGGCTTCAACGGTGATATACTGAGCCACGTTAGAAGGTTCAGTTCTGTAGTCAGATTCTTATTCTTTAGATTCTTATTTCGTATAACTCTGATTCATTGCTCAACTATTGCACAAATATACCAGATGAAAAGTGAGACATCGTTTGTATTTCTGAACGGAAGTTTTTCTCCTTGTTTATTAGGACAAGTGTTGAATGTTTGGTGAAATCAATGTTGAAGGTAAGAGGGACTAAACCGGAGACTTCACCCAACGAAGCTTACATACCGGATGAGTTTTTAACGAAAAATGATGTAGAACCATTATGCGCTCAAAATTAACGGAAGAAGTAGCGGAAACAAACCAAACACGAATCCTCAAGGATCAGTTCCCTCAAAGCCATCCTCTTGCCTGTACTGCAAACAACTTTGGATGATTTATCTATGAAAATAGTGCGAAAATGGACGATTGTCTTCTGTTGAAGTCTACGGGATCATTGTTGAGAAAGGCTGTAAAGAAAGTCGGTATGTCGTTGTCGAAGTATGTGTTCTCGTAGCCTCGTCCCTTCCAAGACGAGTGTGAGTGCAACTAGCTTGCTCGCACAGTGGTTCTCCTCCCAGTGTCTCTGCCTCCTCCTTTCAGCATTGCCAGCTGTGTGTGTTGGGCGCCGCCCCTCCCCCCACAGTGTGATACCTTGGCGCGCCCGGAAATTCGTGTAAACCCTTCCTACCCTTCGCCTCTGCCTTCTGCTCTGCTACGACTCACCTTAGCTACTTCCATTAGCGGGCAATTACCTCGCTCTTTCTATACGTTGTCTTTATTAGCTCCTATATCGTACATAACAAGCACAGTGTTTATCTATTCGTATTTTAGCGATTATGCTGTAATAATATCTTCGAATCACCTCCCACTCAGTGACTCATCCACTGCCTTGCGTTAATCTTGCGAAACTAGAGCAGGTGACTGCTTTATTATAGGCGCGGCTGCTCTACGTGAAGCTCAATGGCCTCAAGTCGAGATTCAAAAGTGCGAAGAGGCGACTGTAGTGGTGGCTTGTAGTGCCTCGATTTGAAGTTAATCTGGCAAACGACGTCTTTGCGTGCTAATCTAAAAATGAGGAGGTAATCACTAAGCTATCAATGGCTTTAAAAAAGGCGTGGGAAATCAGGTTGGCACGTCCTGTTGAGCCTTATTCCATATCGATCGATAGAATAACACATCGCACAAGGGTGAGAGTGGTTGATTCAACGCCTAGCTGGTGCTGATGTCATTGTCTCTGTACACAACGTCTCGAACTTTTTTGAACATCTTGAGGAGATATCCGTGTATCGCAAGTTCGATAATGGGCCCGTTTGTCCCCCGCTAGAGTTGTTAACCTTAGTGTTGATTCTACCCCAAAAGTCCCTCAGGCATGGTGGGACTTTGTATTTTTTGTATTGAATGATTCTATGTATTTTATGTGCCTTGAGTTTTGCACGAGACGCCCCAACCATGGAGGTCGTATTCGTTGACGAACAACGTTAGCGAACATTCATTATGGAAACAGATGTATGTTACTGAACCAGTTCGCGAAACAGCAGTTGCTTTGGTTCTCACTACCTCACCTGATTCATCGGAGATCAGTGACTTTCCGTCGAGGTGGTAACGAGTATTGTTTTTTGTGTTCAAATTCAAACTTTTTTTTTTACAATCAGTGATACATAAAGTTCATTGTATATGACGTCGCAGCAATTCGTGCATTCAGTGGATATCGCACGTATCCACATATGGGAAGTTCTTGTGGACATTTTTGAGAGATTGTGAGATGGAATTAATCATTCTGATTCAGCTTGATTAAATTATTAGTAGGTTGTCATCCGCAGCATTATTGCCTTTACCTTTTTGACTTTTTGATCCTCACTGCTCTCTCGTTTTTTCTATGTTATCGTTTTGGAGGAAATATCAGAGATACCAGTGTTTCTAAGTGTCGTCCGCTTTTTTTTTTTCTCTTTTTTCACATCTGACCTAAAGGAGTATTGCGACTCAAAAATTAGAGTTGATGTACCTCTTCAATTACGTGAGATGTATGGGTAACGACTTCTGTCCTGGTGTCTCCAAATTCTGGTGAGTAGCCACTACAGTCGAGTAAGTAAGCGCTAGCAGAAGTCACACTACTCAGGCATTCTAATCAGGTTGAAAGGAATAGTGGTATTATTTACTAGTTATGAATATACATATTCGCTGTGTTTCTCTAAGTTTTGTATTGATTGTTAAATTGATTGATTTAGGATCACTTGGAACTGAAGGCATGCATCATAATTAGATATTCTGCCTCTCCCAAGTTCACTAAATTATTTTTCTTATCAGCTTTTTCGCGATTCGGTGGACGAACAGCAACACCAGGCACATTTCTCACTCCATTTGATATTGTTTGGACTTATTATTTGCGAATGAATTCACCATTTACATACATTTACAACATTTATTAGATTTGAAGCTTACACTCCAGGAGCACCTTGGAGGTAAAGACACGCTGGATCAAATTTTGCTACGCAATTTTTGCAGCGATTTTCCCTTCCCTGATATTTTTCAGAAGGCTTCATTCGGCTATTTTCTTTTCATGCAGAAAAATCTGTAGAGTAACATTTTCGTACTATAACAGTATTGAACTGGGAAATTGTTATCAATTGCATTCTCCGTTGGAGAGATCTGTGAATTCAGCGTTTCTTCTTGATCGCCGTTATTTGAAATTATATTTTCACTTTTTTATGTTTTTTTTTTGCTTTTGAAATTCCGCTGGCTGCATTGTATATACTTTATTCTCTTCACTGCTTACGTGCTTCAACACATGTATCGGTTCCCAAACAATCGCTCTTGAGGCATGCCTGTAGATGAGAAGATGTGATAGATCAAGTTTTGCTGTGTCATTTTTTTGTGAGCAATTTTCTACGCTGTTTTCAGGAGGATTCACTTAACTATTTTATTTTTGAGCACAAGAGACTGTCAAGTGAGGTTTCGGTAAGATAGCAATGTTGAGTTCAGGAATTGTTATCAGTTGCACTCCTTGTTAGAAGTGGTCTATGAAGACGGCATTTCTTCTCAATCACTGGTTGTAAGTATGCTGTCATTTTTCTAGGCTTTTTGAGATTTCATTCTTCTCCTATTTGATTTTTTGTTGACTGCTTCTGTGATTCTCGCTACGTTACGTTCAATATGTAGATTCACGAAGATATCTTGAATATTTCTTACATGTTTCAGAACAGGAACATGAGTGCAAAGAAATGTGCTCGTGAGGAGTGCGGGAAGACTGTCTATCCTTTAGAGGAACTTAAATGTTTGGACAAGGTCTGTATATTTTTGCATGTTAGATTTGAGTAAGTCAGTGTGTTTCTGTGCTAGGTTTGGCATAAGCAGTGCTTCAAATGCACAGTATGTGGAATGACACTTAATATGAAGAATTACAAAGGATATGACAAGATGCCTTATTGTGAACCGTGAGTCTGATTTTGATCTGTGTGTTTCCTTTCAATTGTGACAGGGGTACATTCTTACTGGTTAAGGCACTATCCAAAAACTGTTGCATCCGTGGTTACTGACACTCCTGAAATGCGGCGAGTTGCTGAAAACACAAGAAACCAAAGTCAGGTAAGCAAAAAAGAGGCTCCTCATGCTTAGAGGCTGAACAGTCCTACAAGTAATCTTTTTTCGCTGCGTAATTAAAGAACTCTCAGGTAGCATACGACCAGCGCGCATCTTTCAATAGAAACTTGGTTGAGCTCCGAAGTCTTTTGTAGCTTCGGTATTTTTGCTTTACTTGCTCGCAGTTTAGCCGGCGTATTGCACAGTCGCGGTCATCTTAACGTTAATTCTGCTTCCCACGTTTTCAATTGTGACGTTCCATATCTCCCCACGGACCGTTCTTCAGCACAGTTTTTTCTGCTCGAAATCGCATCAACGTTTGCATTTTTTCTTATGGGTGACATGTAACGGTGCTGGTGAAAATGACATGTAACGGCCACGTGAAAATTGAGCATGGGCCTACAATCAGATTGAGATGAACACGAGGATGTGCGTTAGTTGCTGTATCTAAAATCGATCAACATTGGTCAGGCTGGTTGACGTTACTTTTGATGGAAAAAGTCGCTTTGTCTATGAGACAGTTTGGGAAATTTCCACCTTTTATTCGTGTACGTTCACGGTTAAATGGTCAGGTAACAGTCACGTAGAACATTTGTAGGTGAGTAGTTTTCAAGTTCAAGTTTGAAGTTGTGCTCTTGTGAACTTAAATGTTCTCGAAATTCAGTAAACACTAATACTTCACTAACGTAAACGTCAGTGATTGGGTTAAGTTTTGTTTCATTCTTGAAAATATTCCCCACTACTTTTCTACATACGTACCATACGACTTTTCTATCCCTGGCTCTCTATACATGCTGCTAAGGGCTTTCTCGCTTTGAAGAAATACCTCTCATCCCACGGCTTACAACGGAGATGTGTTACACCAATGCCATTGCTCGAGCGAACTCACCCTCATTCTCAATCGACGCACATATAAAGAAACTATGATGTTTGATTCTGAAGAAGTGGATTCTAGAAATAAATTGAAGCAAAATTAATAAGCCTTCATTTTTAGTTCCCCACAAAGGGTACAACTTAAATAAAGTAAGAGAAGAAAGTGTCTAGCGTTAATCAATTCGCTAGGGATGCGTCATCGTGATCACTTCAATTAAGGATCGTTTGAGGTTTATGATGGTTATGGTTTATGTTTAGTGCATTGTGGGGGCTAGCTGACATATCAAATCAATGATTTTATCCTCCCAGATAAGTTTGGCACCAATCTATCGACCTCCGGGAGATAAAAAGGTTGATTGGTACTAGGTCGAATTCGAACCAACAATCGATCGTGCAGTTACACTTGAACTTCTTATCAACTGTGCTATACCTTCTCCAGAAGTTCAACGAGTTTTTCTTTCTTGTTGCAATGCTTATTTCTTATTTACTTTCTTGGCCTTCACTCATTTCGAAAACGCGTAAGTTCGGTTTGAAGTAATTCAGGGAAAAGTCTGTTTGACTTTTTCCCGAATTATTTCAATGTTTATGTTGTATTTATGTCCCATCAAAATTTCACGAAATCGACTAATGAAATATTCTCAGATTGCCCTGTTCGGACTCGACGAATTCGTTAATACGTAGGTATTTTGGCTTCGGACTCAAGCAGGATAAAATCGATTGCATGGAAGCACTAAGAATATTTTTGTGGATTTTAGAAAAGAGTGTGGAGATGTTATGCAGTCGAGTACTTTTTCCTTGAACCGTGAAAACCATTGTGATACAGTTCTTTTCAATAATGTTCCCTCCCATAGATTGAACAAAAAGCTGGTACACAGCATTGTGGGAAAAAAACCTTACTAAAAGAGAGGAGAAGATTTATCATTTTTGATCTCTGCACTGATCATCGTTAAAAAGTACTAAATTACTATTACCTATATAGTGATAGTTATTTAAAATGGTTAGAATTAGATCAAACTCAAATATAATAACTAATGCTTGTAGTGAAAAACATTAAAAAAGAACATGTTCAGGTCCAATATCACGCCGCTTATGAAAAAGCCAAAGGCACGAAAATTGAGGTAGCTGACGATCCGGAAATGGAACGACATCGGAAAAATATGCAGGTATGGCTTCGTGGTCTACGCTATAGGTCCGTTTGCTCATCTTTTTATATCGCTAGATTAGTGAAGTCATCTCTTTCCTTTATGTACTCTATCTCTTGTTTTTTGGTGGTGATGATACACGTTGTGGATAAGAAATCTGTCTTTAATGGGTGTCGGTTGTGAGTACGACGATCACAACGCGCGCAAGCACTGCCTTTTGTTTATAAAAAATACGTTAAAATAATAAGAAGAATTGAGGAGTTTGGTGACTGCTTTCGTACGCTACGCAGAAAGATGTTAACCTTGGAGAACGTATCCTATAATTTTGTTACCGACATTAATTGACACTTATGGTTTTTGAGTGGTTCGTAACTTTCAACCCTCCATATATCCATTATCATATATCGCTCCAACATATATCCATTCTGGTCGCAGGCGAATGCCTCCCAATGAGTCTCATCTACGTTACTTCAGCTCTCCCGTCGTCTTCCTAACTTACCCACGAGTCTGAATTTGCCTTTCGATGATACTTTCAATCAATCATTCTTCGCTACTCTCCACTAATTTATTGCCATGCAGTACATGCACTCAAAGTACACTAGCCACTGCCGGTGTTGCATAGGAGTCTCCAGATTCTTTTGCGACCAATTCACATAGCTCATACATGCCACACGCCACGCAGCGAGGGCAACAAATTGAAGCATTTTCCATTGCGAATATAGACAATAACAGTTTAATAATCTATTGCAGATATTATACACGTTTGATTAAAGAGGACCTGTTTTGAGAACTCATGATGAAAAGCAAAGGACGAATTCGAATGCAATCTTTGTTGTATCTCTGCAGTAATTAATGTGTAGTAACTCAGATACTTTGAGCTGAGGAGCCGCGCGTTCTGAAAACAACCACAACCGTGGGTGATGCTGTAATGTTGTGTATTGTGAACGGGCGAACGAAACGTGACCATTCTATAGAGAGTAAGGAGCATAAGGCGTATTCAACTATTAAAAATGATTCATGAAAATACGTACGGAGGAAAGCGCCCTTTCTACCTAGAATGGAAATCTTCTTTGCTCCTCCACTTCGTTCGGTGCCCAGTCTTTTGAGACACGATCATAATCTTACGCTTACCATAGCCGATTACCGTTACACGGAAAACCTGTGAGTGTCTAGGTACAATACGTTTCTTTCTTTTTATTTAGTGAAGATTCATGTCAGAAGCTAGAGTTCTGAAATACCTGCGTGGGAACCTCACTCTTGATCTCGATGCTGGAAAACCTTGCATGGCGCCTCCAGAAATGAGTGAATCTACTAAGAAACGCTTTACGCGATTTGGACGTTGGAGCGGGCGTGGGGAATTTATCGAGGATCGTGTATTTTCTGATTCTCTTACAACGTCCTTTGAATCTTTTAGAGTGTTTGGATGTTACCTTCATTAGCATAGGAAACAGTTGCAATGTTCACCCAAGTCCTCGAGTCCTAGGATACCTTTGCAGCTTTTATTACTCCTACAACAATCACTTTCACTTTAATAGAGGAAGGTAACAATGTAAGAAAACCTCTTGAGGCGTTCTACTGCTAATTGCTCTTGCAAGAATCCTTGGGAGACTCTTTATATGCTGCCGACTAACATCCGTTGGCGCGCGAACTTGCAAAACGACGCTCCCGCGGCAAAGCGTTTGCGAGAACACATTTCGCGGCGTTTGCCGCGGAGCGCTAACACATGCCGTTCCGTGCTGACGCTTCCCAATTCTTCATCATATGAAGGGACGCCTGTTTCGCTTCTAGTGAGAAAATTATGTATTGCCCAGGTAGATTACAAACATATTTATAGAGTTTCAATAGATACACATTCATACTACTTCTTTGATTAAAAGTTGTTTGGAGGCACAATCACAAATCGCTTACACTGGAGAGCTGGACAAAAGAAAGAAGATGGAGGAAGTACGTCCCAATTTCGTGCCAGCTGAAAATACTGGTAAGCTTCCTAGCGTTGAGGATGATGTATTAATACTATTCACATCATTTTGAGCCGATTAGCATCTGGATTAATCTTGCTTTTGTTTCACCCTCATTCTGTTGTTTTCTCATCTCTTCTCTAATTCATCGACTGTGATTTTAATGTTTTCATGACCTCACAACTTCACACTAACTAGGAAGTGGACAGGGCAGTTATTTTTGGGAGATGCGTAGGTTATAAGTGTTCTCTTATGTTTAGGTAAAGCAAACACATCAACACAAAAAGCAACGGTTCAAGCAGGCGGAGCTGTGCCTGTACCAACATCAAAGAAATGAAATTATGAACAATGTTCTTACACATAATATCTCCTTCTACGCATTTATCGACGCTCCGGTTATGTTAAGCTTAACTTTTGTGGTTATACGTGTAGTCGTTTAACTAGCTTTCGTCAGTAGCTTTACAGTTTTTTTTTCATCATCGCATGCTAGTCAGTGTTTCATATGTTTTTTGCGCATCTTGTTGAACAACGTTGCTCATGATTTATTTTTGGTGCTCAAATTGCCACGTTGCGCGCTCATAAAGAGTTCTATCTTGTGAAGTGTTCTACATGAGATTGGAAATGTTCATAAGCACAAGGGCATGATTCATTAATATCTGAGCCTAGATAGAAGTCTATCTTCGTTACAGATTACTGACGCAGCATGTCCCACGTCTCAACATCAACTGTATACAAGTTCTACATTTTTATTCGTTGTTATTTTCCCCTCTTTTCGATTTATTGCGAAACGGCGACAACGTGGCATATTTGAGTTGAGCATTTTCGACATAATCTCTTCTTTACTAAGCTCTGACTATCATCGGAATTTTTGTCTCTCTATGACATACAGCTTCGTATCAAGCAACTCAAATTTAGTTGAGCGACTAAAAATGAGGGGAGCACTGTTGAAAGTGAGTTCAGCTTAGCCAAGATGTGTGTTATCCACATGGTAATCGACCACAAGTATCTTTTCTTCTCCACATGATAATCGACCACAAGTATCTTTTCTTCAAAACACTAGTTCCGCATAGTCTATCCCTGTTGTTCAGAATTAATTATCAGCTTCAGTGACCCTTGATTTCAGCAATTAGGTCTCAAACAGTATAATCGTTTTAAGTCCAAAGGATGTTGTGCCTATTTGGATTCGCATTTGGAGGTCTGTAGAAGAATAAAAAAGTATGATATTTCGAGTTTATGGTAATGCAAAAAAGGGAAAGTAACAGTAACATGTGTGGTTGCAAAGTGAAGGTCGTTTGGTCACATGCATTTAACTCCAGATAGTAAATAAGTTTTAATATGTAGCTTTCTACAATAAGAAGACCACGAATTTATGAGCCGTTCTCAAATTTCGTCGAAACTGTGCTCATTTACCAATTTGAGAGAGTTACATTACTAGTAGACCGCATGCATTTCTCGGATCATTCCTTTTCACTTAGAAACTGCAAGTTGTTGAAGGTTGTCATCCCATGATTTATGAATGACGATGCGCAAAAAGCAGTTGTCTTCACCTTCTTATAACCGCATTACTTACATCATCTTTGTTAGTCAACTGCTTTATAATTTCTCCGCCCCGCTTACATTCAATATAGATTAGATTAGTTTGCATGCGCTTCTTGCAGGTTTTGGCCGAATTATATGCTCTCCTTTACCGTTCAATGATGTGACCATCGGATCCCCAAATACAACGTCATCTGGAAATCTTTCGACTTTAGTCTATTCATCTGATAACATTTATGCAGGCATGTGAATTCATTGTGTGTGCGTGTTTATTTCTGTTTCTAAGGATTGTGACAATTGTATGGACAGTAGATGCCTCATGTGTTGTGCAGAACAGTTTACTCGATTTTGTTACTTCCTAGGAATAAGGCATTTTATGTTTGTTCTTAGTTGCTGCAGCAACAATGAGTTTCAGTGCAACAGCCACATCAACAGCGAGTCGTAGGAAGCATTGCGGATTATGATCCTATGAACGGAAGCTGGGGTACGGTGGCTAGCTCCCGAAACAGTGAAAAAATCAGTAAGTTCAATGTAAACGTGCTAATATAGATGCATATGTTGCTTTTCTTACTGCTAGGACTCAACATCGTGTGCGAACTTGTCTTCTGTTAGTTTTATAGTTCGATTAGTTAATGAGTACACTTGGCCAATAAAGGAAGTCTTTAGAATGTCTTCTTCATTAGGTAATCAGTGTCGAAATGAGTGTTTCTCTTGCAGCACTATCTCGCCACCCAAAGAGCAGGTGCAAATAAAGATTAATTTTTATTAAATTAGCCGGTAGTTGCATGTAAAATGTATCCGTATTACACATTGCTGCACATCAGTGGTGAAAACACATTTGCTATGATTGAGTTATCATTCCAGTTTCTTTTTTCGAACTATTTCGCCATTAGATTAATCCAGTTGGTCATTATCTTTCATGTGAAAATAATTTCACTCATTTCTACCCCAACACTCTTTTCCTCAAACAATGCTCATATGTTTTGTGCAGCGCATCCGAAAAAAGAAGAAATCTTTGTTATCATGCTCTTTTTAGATATTTGAAAGCATTGTTTTCCATTTAGATCGTATTCTTTTTCTTCATTTTCCTTATAAAAAGGATGCACCTTTCCTTCAGACATGGTATTTCCAAGATTTCTCTTCCTGTTAACGGAAGCACACAAGGTTGAGCTGATCGTTCTAAGTAAATCCTACTTTTGTAGAAAGACATTCCAGACTGCTTGTGTGGATGCGACATTGGGCAGTTAGTAGTCGTGGATCTTTCACTGCGTTATTTTTTCTTTTTTCTTTTTGTTCTCTTTGTACACACGAATTAATCCCACGTGAGAGGATATTCAAATGTCTCAGGTTGCTCGAGGTATATATTGGAGAATAGAAGATTTTTCGGTCGTTGGTCGGCCTTAATGACATTGTTAGCTTTCGTCAATTTCAAGTTCAGTATCGCATCATTGCAACCAGAAAGCTAATTCCGTCTCTCAAAAATCTTGTGTTCTTTCATTGTTAATTTATCTTTTTCTACACATCATTATATGTACAAACCTACGCTGCTGTCCATTATTTGTATATATTTTATCTGCCGAAAACCCAGTAAAATCGTTCTTTGGGTTTGGCTTCATTCCTCCTTTGTCAAGTCGTATCGCATCATTGCAAGCAGAAATCTAATTCAGTCTCTCAAAAATCTTGTGTTCTTTCGTTGTTAATTTATTTTTTTCCACACAACATTATATGCACAAACCCACGCTGCCTAATTCCACCATTGAAATCGTACCGCATCAATCATGCTGCTCATTCATCCACACCTGAGAACACACAACTAAGAGTTTCCTTAAGCTTTTAGGGTCAGAAGCTCGGTACTGTGTCGATTTTGCAGAGGAAATTGGCAGTCGTGCCGCTTCTGGAGGAACAACTAAGGTTTCGGCGATTTCACCGAGCGGTGCTGCTGGGTTCGCAGTGAAAGCAATTTATGACTACACAGCTGCTGACAAGGATGAGGTGGGTTCCTTCGCTTCAAAATATTATCTGAGTCTGTCTATAATTCGAATACTTCTACTAATACTCCAAGATATTTCATCGTTAGCTATTTTGATGAAGATTTCATATTTTCGACAGTGTTTCTTGTGAATCCTTAATTGAATCTATAGATGCGATAGTCGGAGCTGGTGCTTCGACTCCCTTCACTTTTGGACGGTTGGCGAAAGGATCCCTTAACTTTTTACGGTTGGCGAAGGGATCCTCATCACTTGAGCCACACCCCTTCACGTGAGGAGGGTCTGGCTCATCTCATCTCGCGCCTACTATTGAATTTGATTCTCGTTCTTCAGTCGTTTTTTTTGGAGTAAAAGAGAATCTTCGTTACTGTTCGTTTCAGGTTTCTTTCCTAGAAGGGGACATTATCGTTAACTGTGAAAAGGTAGATGATGGTTGGATGACTGGGACAGTTCAGCGTACACTGCAGTGGGGAATGCTTCCTGCAAATTATGTACAACCACATAAGGCGCCTACTGGACTCACAAGGATTAAGTAGATCCTTTTCAGCCGGCAATTACCCTACTCTTTGCTTCTTGACACATTTGAGTTTTTGAAGGGTAGGAGATTGCATTAATGGGATTTTAGCGAGCACAGTTTTTGTCAAGAAGCAATAGTGCTTCCTAGCTTCGATATCTCTTCTCCTATTTCGAGTTCTTGAAGACCTGTTTATAGTTTCACAGATATCACCAGTTCGGCCTTTCTTACCTTCCGATGATTTTCCGTGAGAAATTTATATTCATCCTTAGGAAGCCGATGCGTTTTTCTTTTTCAAACCCATTATTTCATTGCTTTACACATTACTCATGTGAAAGATGGGACTTATATTGAAATTCATTTACTGCGCAGATTTTGTTACGTTTAATAGGATTTTGTAAATACCTAAGAGCCACATATTTTATGCCGGGTTTGTGAAATTTTTCATGTGCGTTGTTGTTATTCGAACTATCCCGAGGTGCTTTGTTCCATGGCGATTCTGTGCACGATATTCTGTCGCTGTGTTATTAGTATTCTATTCGTAGATGAACTCGCGCTTGTGCCTCATGATTTATCAGTCTGTTATACCGTATCTGGTTCTGCCGATTTATATATTTGGAGTGTGATGTGTTCCATGTCTTTTCCTTTCTGAGAGTTGGTAAAAAAATTTTTATCATCTTTGTTGTGTTTTTAATGGAGTTCCATTTATTGTTTATCTAGATCTCAATGTAGTCACAAAAACATTGCTACGTTATGGCAATTTGGAATTCGTCCAAGTTTGCAGCCGGTTCGGAGCAGGTTTACGTCTTTGTTCTTTTGGTTGTCATGGCGTCATTCGATGATGAGGAACGTCGAGCAAAATATGCAGTGGTTCCGAAATCGGTGAACCAAGGGAAGGTACACAGTATTTGTTGCTTTCTTTTTTGTTGTTTTTGAATCTCGAAGTGTTTACAATTAGCATCGTTCTGGCGGCCTCAATCTGTGGTTATTTCTTTTGGGAATTTGCTGCTAAATTTCACTTATTTTACATACATCATATTATATCATATTTGCGTGTTTGTGCAGTCGCCGCCGATCGTACTCTGCCAGACTAGCCGTTGTGGACCATCGATCGGTGGCGGTGCCTGGTCTCGGTGCGTCCTCCAATCGCTGGCACGATATTGCCGATGAGCTCCTTGGAGCATTTTCAAAGTAGCTTTTCGCTCTTGTGTGATTGTGCATGGACACAATTGCCCTATTCCTGCAGTAGTAGCAAAACAGGTTAGTGGTAATATGATTCCTTGTTTTGCTATGGGAACGTCTAGTTTAATATTTTATCCCGTAGCAGTAACTAGGTTTTTAAGCCACAGCGGAGTTACAGAACATTTGTAAGTATTGTTCTCTTAATTTTGATGAACAACTGGAGCTCCTTAAATGATTGTTGCCTTGTTGACTTAAAGGCAGCATATCACGTGTCGTGGTAGAGAACCCACAGAAAACGAGGGAACCCTATTTCTGCACAATTACATAAGAAAGGGGCGAAGAACCATGTAGGTGGGTGCATGCGGTGGAAACAAGGAACTCCGATGAACTAATCAAGACCATTGCCCCAACGATCAGAGGATGCATAGAGACCGGACTCATAGAAAATCGCCAAAAAAAAAGTATTTCTATGGATTGAGATCTTAGAGGAGCGGCCACTGATAGCAAAAGAAAGGTTGCACTAGCAAAAGGGGTTTACGACTACGTCTATGAAAGAATCCTTTTTACGCATGGTTATATGAAGAACGACTAAGAAGAACTTCGAGGAACTTGTCCGCGAACCAATCGTCTTGGCCGGTGCAATGAGGCAAGATAACACAAATACATATATACGTATCTGTAGGTACATAAAGTTTAAAGTTAAAGTTTCTGCCGTTAATCAATGCGCTTGGGATGCGCCCCCACGTTCACTTCAATTCAAAATCGTTTGAGGTTCACGAACGTGTATCTGGCCTATATAATGACTT
This sequence comes from Necator americanus, assembly GCF_031761385.1. Lineage (NCBI taxonomy): Eukaryota > Metazoa > Nematoda > Chromadorea > Rhabditida > Ancylostomatidae > Necator > Necator americanus. The sequence continues at coordinate 22,445,646 of NC_087373.1, forward strand.
GCGGTGGCTGGCCGATGTGTCAAGTCAGTGCTTTTATCCTCCCACACAAGTCTGGTACCAATTTATCGACCCCGAAGGGATGAAAGGTTTGGTGAGCACTAGGGCGGATTCGAACCTCCGATCGATCGTGCAGGAAGCGGAACCTCTAACCGCTACACTACGCCCGCACAGTTAGTCACTTCAATACACTGACTTATTCTCTCTGCACGTGAGTTCCTCCTGATCCACCTCTTTGGCTCACCAATCTGAAATTGCACCTTTCACCTGCTTTCAGTGACAATTGTCAAGTACTACATCACGATTAATTTCAAGATGTGAAAAATCTCCACAAGGAAAACCGCAGAGATTTTAGATTATTTATTTTTGCTGTATAACACGGCTAGTAGTAAGTGTTGTGACTGGTTCCACGTCGAGAATTACTGATTATTGAATCACTGATCATGTATGTTCTATCAACAGAAATAATGGTAAAACAATTAATATTCCTGAATGGGTGAGCAGATCTTGAAGAAAATTGGAGTGCACTACAATCACATTCTTAAATATAATATTTGCGAGGATACCCGGTTTTGGAAAGACGTTGGATGTTTTTAGATGGAAAAATCAACTTCCAAAGGATAAGGCATCAAGTCTCTCAATCCGCTTGGGCCAATTCGCTTTACCTGTTTCGAACCATCGATCGGCAAGTCGCAGCGAACCTCTTACCGACTGCGCTACAACCGCTTCAGTCAACTTTTAGCAATCAGAATTCAGTATTTGTTCATTTCGATATAAGGACATTGACAAATACTTTGTGAAGTATTCATTGGTCGCGATATTTCTTTTATTGTTAACTGCCGCCGGCACCTTCTCTAGAACTTCCGTTATTCGAGCCAGCTTGTTATTCCCTTTGCCAGGAGTGAAAGAATGATCGCTTTTGGTGTGTCCACTCCATGGAAGATAGGGACAACTTTAGTTCCGAAGAGGTACCACTATACCACACTTGACTCTTAGCATCTGGAGCTTAGCGTGCCTTACTCCATCGTTGCCAAAGAGATTTTACATGGTTTTGTCGCTCCATACAACTGAAACTTACTCAAGTTGATCCGTTCGTTCCCGAGGTTCACTTTTAGTATGTGGTTTTTCACCGATATCAATCAGGGTTTTCAGGCCTTCTTTTAACAGAGAAACCTGGATTGCAAAGCCTAAGTTTCGCGTCATCAATTTCTTCATTGTGAGCAGCTTCCTTTTAAATGCTCTTAAAAATAAGTTTGCGGTTTGTTCGATCAGTCAGGCTATTTTTGAATCCTATGTGATCGTTTTTTGCTTTTCTGGATTTATTTCGACATTATCATTGCTGAAATAAGGGTAGTTTGGGAGATGTCGGCAACGATTATCGAGAAGTTTGTAAAAATAATGACGGAGTCGACAGTATGATGCCATCTAAATTTGCAGTTTAAGCAGAGTTACATTGATTAGCCCCCAGTGGCCAATATTGTAATGGATTCCCTGATGGTGCTCTTTATAGAGTTCGTCCTATATATATAATATATATATATATATATATATATATAAATATATATATATATATATATATATATATATTTTTTTTTATATATAGAGGGTTTTAGGATTGTTTTTTTCTTGGATGACGTTGTTCACAAAGCTAAGCTTGGAAAGCTTCACTCTTCTACCTACCTTAGCGATCAGCGGCTCAGATGTTGTACTCAGACATCCTTCTGGGTAATCTAGGCGGCAACGTTTTATCTCTAGAACTAAATCAACGGACTGACATTAACAGCCTAACACGTCCGCATGTTTGCCGCAAGGATATTGTTCTTGAACATATATTCGGGTAAAAACGACATCAAGCACGGTGCAGTTGCGTAAGCGGTTGGACTCGAAGCGTTGCAGCGGAGCATAATGGTTAGAATCTAGAGGGGATCTTTGCTTACACCACTCCTCGCTGTTGTTCGCGACGGTCTCGCCTCGACTCGAACCGCTACTTTCACCGCGCCGCTTTGAGCGCCACCGCTTACGCGACTGTGCCGAGTTTCGTGTCCTGTTTTGAACCGACCATAGCTCTGTCCAGCGTTCTCGATCATCAAAAAAAAAAAAAAAAAAAAAAAAAAAACTTTGCACGGAATCTGTAGGCTCTTCGCTGTCCTCTATCCTGCGAAAATTGACATCGAGATTGAAATGTCTATCGAAGTAGAGTATCATTTTCATCACCGTACCTTGGAAATTCAGTTCGAATGTTCTTTTGTCTTGAAACCTCGGCATATTCTGTCTGTGTTTTGCTATAGTGTGCCTACGAGGTTTTTAGATGGAACCTTTATTTGCCTGACGTTTCGGCTTTTTCGCCGTCTTCAGAGGCCTAAATAGAGGATGACTGGAACAATGCTACGTTTATCCCGTCAAGTGCCACACCACCCTGGGTCAGTGTTTCGATAATCGTTCGGGGTAGTGAAAACAGAAACCTATCTACATTGAAAATGGTCTTACGTTTTGCTCCACCGGATGTGGCGCGGCTGGTTGCACGCACTTGTCACTCAGTGTACCAGCGAATGAGTGTTACTGCGTGTGATCACCAGCGACGACATAGATTATTTGATCTACCACAGAATATCAGGCGGTTATAGGTCACAGAGCGGTACAAGTGGCAAGAACTCATTCGTTATCGACAAGCATTCATTCCTATTATTATTGAAGGGTTTCTTTTAAGAATAAAAAACGCCTCCAACGTCTTCCTTGCCGATATTTCTGTTTCGTGAGCCAGTATAACGCATTTCCATCGTAATCGTTCCCGTTGTGGGCCTGTCTGTGCCTTCCTAGCGGTGTTATAACTTTTTCGTCGTTTTCCGGCCATGTGTTCATTAATCCTCACTCCAAGATTCCTACCGGTCTCCCAACGTAAGTTGCTTGCATATCAAGCACTCAATCTCATTTTACCCCTATTTTTGGGTGTTTTTTAAGGACAAATAACACATCTTTCACAGATGCGTATCTATATATAGTCTGTTTTAACAAGCTGGCTTTTGATGTTTGCATTTGGGATATTTACCAAGACCACGTCATTTTGTAATTGTGCTTGGATAATGCTGCGCTGAACAGGGCACTGACACTGTCGAGATAAAGGAAGACAAGAGAAATTTTGTTTTCGCGCGGAATATTGCTATTTACAGTGCGGGTTCTTCGGTAATGCGGACGTACTGTTGGCCATTGGCACATGCGATTTTCAGGCTAGTTTCGTGATTCGTGTGTTCTTGGTTGCCAGTGCATACTTCACTAGCGGTTTTGAACATATTACGAATCACTGCGCGTTTTACTGCAGTCGGATGTGCAGATTTGGCGTGCAATATGATGTTCTTGCAACTTTCTTTGCGATACCACTTTACTCTAATAATGCCGTTTGAAGTACTTATTTGTGTGTTGAGGTACGGAAGCCATCCTTCTTTTGGGGTTTCTCGTGTGAGTCTTATATATTGCGACTATTAACGACAACGGGAACGATTACGATGTGAAATGCGTTATACTGGCTCACGAAACAGAAATATCGGCAAGGAAGACGTTGGAGGCGTTTTTTATTCTTAAAAGAAACCCTTCAATGAATAATAGGAATGAATGCTTGTCGATAACGAATGAGTTCTTGCCACTTGTACCGCTCTGTGACCTATAACCGCCTGATATTCTGTGTGTAGATCAAATAATCTATGTCGTCGCTGGTGATCTACACGCAGTAACACTCATTCGCTGGTACACTGAGTGACAAGTGCGTGCAACCAGCCGCGCCACATCCGGTGGAGCAAAACGTAAGACCATTTTCAATGTAGATAGGTTTCTGTTTTCACTACCCTGAACGATTATCGAAACACTGACCCAGGGTGGTGTGGCACTTGACGGGATAAACGTAGCATTGTTCCAGTCATCCTCTATTTAGGCCTCTGAAGACGGCGAAAAAGCCGAAACGTCAGGCAAATAAAGGTTCCATCTAAAAACCTCGTAGGCACACTATAGCAAAACTTGGAAATTCACTTTCTCCAAGATAGCCTATTCTAACTTGGTTTCGAGTGACTCCTCAGACATGTATCATGCAGCAATCGATGTACCGTAGCCGTTTTGACGAGCAGACCAGTTCCTCTGCTGTCATATGTTCCGTAGAGCACTTTTTCTCCAGTGGTTTCTACTACTAGTTCTTCAACGGATCCTTTCGATGCGAATGTACATGCATTGGTTTTTTTTTACATCGTTTCTTAATTTTGGTAGCTTGTAGTAGGCATCCATCGTCTTCACTTCATTTTGCAGCATCTGCAGACCTATCCTTACTAATGTTGTCGTATGAAGTGCTCTTTCGGAGTCGGATGAACCATTCAACTTAATCGTTTCGAGTGCTTAATCTCTTATCTGTCAGTTGGAAAACGAGTGCTTACTCTCCTGGCTACGGAGTGCCTTGAAACCACGTAACCTTCTTTACAAAATTTGAGAATTAATAATCAGCGAAAAATAATTTGCTTTTGGACGTCCAACATTGAGCATTTCGCATTTTTCGTAGTTTTCGTGTTGTTCAAGTTGTGTTCAAGTTTTCTGGACAATCTCACCTTTTTCCTCAATGGAAAGAAGGTAGCTATTTTCCGATAACATCTAGGATTTTGTACTCTTTATGACCACAAATTCTATTGCTGAGAATTTTTTAAGGTAGTTAAACTGTCACCGAAACGACTTCGGACAAGCCGGGAAGTGCGCACCGTGCTCCCTGAGAGTCAGTATTTGGAGAAGTTAGAGAAGATAATTGTCAGAGATTATTTTCCTGATCTTCCCAAGCTTAAGGTGTAGTTTGTTACTGTATTAATTTTGAAATATTGGGATTTTTTCGCTAGTTGTGTGTTTGTAGGCCCAAACCGAATACATGGACGCTATGAAGCACAACGACATCGCAAAAATGCGCGAATTGCAATTACGTTACCATACTAGTCGCCGAACAGATCGAAGGTAAATCGTAAGCGGCACAGTTTAGAAAGAAGTCGCTCTACTACTACTCCCAATTCGTATTCTATTCTATCATATTCTCTTCGCGTATATATATATATATATATATATATATATATATATATATATATATATATATATATATGCGTATAAATTACGTGCGCCATAAAGAGAGTTCAAACTTTATTTTTTGCCAACAAACTTTTCAAGAAATTTGTTTTTATATTAGAGTGTCTGCCGAAATACGGCAAAATTTCACAACAACACAACTTTTTAACAACATTTTATTATTCCGTCGACTTTGAGGAAAGAAGGCCCGAAGGTCATTTTCGAGGTGGTCACGATCATCGTAGCGCTTCTCTTCCAGGTGATGCTGAAGCGATCGGAAGAGGTGTTAGTCGCTCGGGGCGAGGTCCGGGCTGTACGGTGGGGGCGGTAGAACTTTCCATCCGAACTCCAGAATTTTCTGGGAAGTCTTCTTCGCGATGTGAGGGCGCACATTATCGTGCAGCAGGCGAACGTTGTCGAGCTTCGGGTGCTCCTTGCGAATCTTGTCGGCCAGTCTTTGCAGTTGAGCGCAGTAGACCTCGGCAGTAACTGTCGTGTTGTCCGACAGCAGTTCGAAACGGTGGATTTCATGAACTCTCCACCAGACGCTCAGCATCACCTTCTTCTCATGGATTTCACCTTTCACGAAAGGATCCGGCATTTCATCGCCAGCGCACCACACACGGGAGTGTGGTTGACGCATCGCCAGCGCACCACGCACGCATGGGTATGGTTGACGTAGAGGACCCATTTTTCATCTCCAGTGAAAATGGTGTCCAGTCAGTCGAATCTGCGGCTTCTGGAGAGCAGCTGAGTACAGATGTCCAGTCGTCTTTGGCGGTTGCCGTCGCTCAATGCATGTGGGAGCCACTAACCGAGGTTTTTCAACATTCCGAGAGATCGCAGTCCATTGCTCACGGTGGACAGCGAACAGTCCAGACTGGCAGCAAAATACCGCACACCTTCATATGGATGCTGCTTCGCCAGATTCTTCAGTTCGTTGAACGATATTGCAGTCGGTCGACCAGAGCGAGGCTCATCTTCGAGTTTCTTGTTTCCGGCTTTGAAGCGCTGGAACCAGCCGCGCACAGATAGCTTACAAGGGGCTTCAGTGCCGAATACTTAAGTTTCGATAGGCTTCAGCAGCGGGGTGGCCAGATTCAGACTCGCGAAGGAGTACGTGTCGAATATGCGTGGAATGTTCGGCCATTATAGCATGAAATAGGCAAGGAGGAGGGAGCCAGATATGTTATATATATTTAAGCGGTAGTGTCCTTATATAATATATTTAAAACGGGAACTTCCAGACATCTCAAAAAATCTGCGCTACTGCAAAATTTTCGGCAGATTCTTTTCGAACACCCTAATATAACAATAAGCCACAACATTTTATAATTACAAGGAATTTTCGAAGCGGTCGCCATCAACTTTGATACATCCGTCAACTCGTTCCTTCGAATCGATAGTACGGTGGAGGTAGCTAACGTATAAATTATTCAAAATTTTAGTCAATTCATTCCACAAAGTGACTAATTTTTATACATTTCAACTCATTAGTTCCTCTTCTATGAACCTGCAAACAGAGAAGTCTAATGGATTGAGATCCGGGCTGTTCTCAAATCCTAATCAATCCTCCGTCAAAAAGAGTTAATTTTGGTGTTTTAGCTCCATGGGGTAGAGCCCAATCATGTTGAAAGATAATATTGGTATCCATGGCACCACAGCCTTCTAGATTATCTTTTCTTGGTAGACGTTCGCATTAATTTTTACGTTTTTATCGATAAAAGTCAAAGGAGTCTTGCTAGAGGCACTGATACTGCCCCAAACCATTAAGCTTTCAGGAAACAGACTTCTTGTGGCAATTTTTCGCTTGCGATTGTTCTTGAGAGCTGGCCTAAGAAGTTGGCGGTGATTCTGAGAGTTTTTAGCCACTTCAGCGGTGAAAACTTTTTCGTAAGACCAGAGTACGTCCTCAATTGGCCGCATCTTGAAAAATTCCCGTAGTTTCCTGCATTTTTCCTTCCGATGTTGTTTTGTTTGATCGGTAAGAACTTGTCCGTTTAACAGACGATAACTTCGAAGTCAAGCTCATTTTTTACTATCATTTGAACCGATTAGCAAGAAATATTGAGCTGTTTGGCCATCTTGTTCAAGCCGAGATAATCTTTTCAGTCAATCCTTTTCTTAATAATCCCACGAATCTGTCGGGTGTTGACAATCCGTTTTCGTCCACTTCTGGATTTCGTTTGAACGTGTCCTTCCACTTTCCATTGCTTTACAATCTTCTGGACGGTTCTTAGAGGGATTCCGGGCCTCCAAGAAATTGCTGAGTTCTTCATCCCACTTTTTGCTAACTGTGCAATCGCCTCACGACTTGGGCAGGTCTTCGCCATAGCTTGCAAAACAATTTTTTCCCTACAAACCAATAATAAGCAACAAATAAATATTTGAAAAAGAAAAGATATGCATAAATGCTTTATTCAATAATTAAAACGGAGTAAAATGTAAAACGCACGTAATTTTTCGCCACCCTATATATATATATATATATATATATATATATATATGTTATATATTATATTATGTTATAATATATTGTGTATTATTATTATATACCAGTCTGAATGTCCGGCTAAAGCCGGACTTCAGACTTTCGCAGGTTTTAGCTTCGCTCCCCTTCACTGATCAATGAAAGTTGGTAGTAGTGGTGTTTTCTGTAAAATCAGATTTGCGTTTTTTAAATAACGCTTTACTTTTCTTCTTTATATTATAAATGACGGATTAAAGATTATGGAGTTTTCCTTCCAAATGCGTCAATTCTACATTTGGAGAATATTCTACCACCAGCTACAAACACTCCTTTGATGCCAGAATAATATAGATGCAATTTGAAAGCATTACTCGAAGTATGGATATTCCTCCTGATTTCCCCCAATAGTTATCACAGAATGATGTTTTAACATAAAATGACGTGAAAGACATCTTAATATTGATAAAGATAACGTTCCACGTCAGATCACATAAACATCCTGCTACTATTTAAGCAGCCGTTTTCATGCGCGTTTTCACTTTCTGAGAACGGCATGCTACGAACTTGAGACGAACGAAGAAAGAAATAGATACGCGGAGGAGTCATGAAGGTGAAAAGCAACGCGCGCAGTGGCCACGGCTATGAAACGGCTTTAACCATTTATCTTTTGCGACATGCACGCGAAGTTATTGTGCACCATTTCGATTCCGCGGGACCCGTCTCACCCCACGTTTTACCTATCTGGCGCCGGCGCACCAACGACGCCGTGGGACCCGTAGCAGCACATTTTCTAGCTCTCTGGCGCCGGCGCACCAACGACGCCGTGGGACCCGTAGCAGCACATTTTCTAGCTCTCTGGCGCCGGCGCACCAATCCGACGCCAGTGAACCCGTCGCACCCCCTCCTATAGGTATCTGGCACCGGTGGACCCGTCGCACCCCCTTCTATAGGTATCTGGCACCGGTGGACCCGTCACACACCCTCTTCTATAGGAATCTGACGCCCGTGGACCCGTCACACACCCTTCTACAGGAATCTGACGCCCGTGGACCCGTCGCAACTCATTTTATAGCTATCTGATGCCGGGTGGACCCGTCGCACCCCCTTTTTCGAATTTCGTGACACATAGACAAACAAACAAACAAACAAATAAACACACACATACACACACACACACACACACACACACACACACACACACACACACACACACACACGGACTAAGCTCGTTATTAGATACCAGTCTGAATGTCCGGCTAAAGCCGGACTTCAGACTTTCGCTGGTTTTAGCTTCGCTTCCCTCCACTGATCAATGATAGTTGATAGTAGTGGTGTTTTCTGTAAAATCTGATTTGTGTTTCTATAACAACACTTTCCTTCTCTTCTTTATATTATAAATTACGAATTAAAGATTACGGAGTTTTCCTACCAAATGCGTCAATTCTACATTTGGAGAATATTCTACCATCAGCTACAAACACTCCTTTGATGCCAGAATAATATAGATGCAATTTGAAAGCATTACTCGAAGTATGGATATTCCTCCTGATTTCCCCAATAGTTATCACAGAATGATGTTTTAACATAAAATGACGTAAAAGACATCTTCATACTGATAAAGATAACGTTCCACGTCAGATCACATAAACATCCTGCTACTATTTAAGAGCCGTTTATGGCCTTTCACTTTCTGAGAACGGCATGCTACCAACTTGAGACGAACGAAGAAAGAAATAGATACGCGGAGGAGTCATGAAGGTGAAAAGCAACGCGCGCAATGGCCACGGCTATGAAACGGCTTTAACCATTTATCTTTTGCGACATGCACGCGAAGTTATTGCGCACCATTTCGATTCAGACCCGTCTCACCCCACGTTATACCTATCTGGTGCCGGCGCACCAATCCGACGCCGGTGGACCCGCCGCAACCCATTTTATAGCTCTCTGGCGCCGGCGCACCAATCCGACGCCGTGGAACCCGTCGCACCCTCTTCTATAGGAATCTGACGCCCGTGAACCCGTCAACCCTTCTTAGGTACCTGGCGCCGGCCCGCCAATCTGACGCCGGTGGACCCGTCGCACCCCTTCTATAGGTATCGGCCGGGAATGGGCCGGTGGACCCGTGACCCTTTATAGGGGTCTGGCACCGGTGGATCCGTGCACCCCATATTATGGCTATCTGGCGCCGGTGGACCTGTCGCACCCCTTCTTAGGTATCTGGCACCGGTGGCCCGCCGCACCCCTTTCTATAGGTGTCTGGCGCCGGTGGACCCGTCGCACCCCCTTTTATAGGGGTCTGGCACCGGTGGACCCGTCGCACCCCATATTATGGCTATCTGGCGCGGTGGACCCGCGCCTTCTTGGTATCTGGCACCGGTGGACCCGCCGCCCTTTCTATGGTGTCTGGCGCCGGTGGACCCGCCGCCTTTGTATCTGGCCCGTGGACCGCCGCACCCTTTCTTCTCCCTTTGTTTTGGCTTCTGCGCGTGACCCGCCGCCCTTCTTAGGTATCTCCCTGGACCGTCGCCCCCTTCTTAGGTGTCTGGCGCCGGTGGACCCGTGCCCCTTTTGGCTATTGGCGCCGGTGGACCCGCGCCCCCTTCTAGGCTATCTGGCGCCGATGGACCCGTGCCCCTTCTTAGGTATCCGACGTCTTGGACCCGTCGCCCCCTTCTAGGCTTCTGGCGCCGATGGACCCGTCGCACCCCTTCTAGGCTATCTGGCGCCGATGGACCCGTCGCACCCCTTCTAGGCTATCTGGCGCCGTGGACCCGTCGCACCCCTTCTATAGGTATCCGACGTCTTGGACCCGTCGCCCCCTTCTAAGGCTATCTGGCGCCGATGGACCCGTCGCACCCCTTCTAAGGCTATCTGGCGCCGTGGACCCGTCGCCCCCTCTAGGCTATCTCCCGCCCCTTAGGTATCCGACGTCTTGGACCCGTCGCACCCCTTCAGGCTATCTGCGCCGATGGACCCGTCGCCCCCTTCTAAGGTATCTGGCGCCGATGGACCCGTCGCACCCCTTCTATAGGTATCCGACGTCTGGACCCGTCGCACCTTCTATAGGTATCCGGCGCCGTGGACCCGTCGCACCCCTTCTAAGTATCTGGCCCGTGGACCCGTCGCCTTCTATGGATCTGGCGCTGTGGACCCGTCCCCCTTCTATAGGTATCACGTCGTGGACCCTCACCCTTCCTATGACAACAACAACACACACAAACACACACACACACACACACACACACACACACACACACACACACACACACACACACACACACACACACACACACACACACACACACACACACACACACACACACACACACACGTGACAGAATAAGCCCGTTATTATATAGTAGATCATGATAATATGATGATGCTAATGCTACCGTTATTATATATCATGATAATATGAATGCTGATGCTACTGCTTGACGCGATTGCGCGCATCTTCGCCGAGGTGTGTCGTCCTTGAACCCAGCTTTGCCCAACCTTCTCCATCTCCTGCGAGAGCTTGCACAGAATCAACCCAGTCGTCGCTATTCCATATCCTGCGAAACTTTACTCTCTCGGCTGAACTCCCTATCCACATTGAGTCTCCTCAGGTCCTCTTTCACCACCTCAGTAGAGAACTTCCGTTTTCGCCCAGGTGGCCTCTTCCAGTTTGAATCCGAAAAACTTCTCAAAACTGGTTAAACAAAGCGATCTGCTCGTTTCCTTAGTATGTGACCAAAGAAGCGAAGACGATTTTTGGTAGCTACTTTCAATGGCGGCGCAAGATGATATCTTCCCCGTGTAGAAAACCTATTCGGACGAATTGCAGGCGGAGGCGAAACAAGAAACAGCGTTCCGGGGTCGTCCGTTTACACTGAGACAAGGAGAGTTCTTCTCTACAATCTACGACCCCGTACAGGCATTACCCGCCTAAAAACCGTACCAGCCCTCGTGGGGTTATGTCTTTAAATCCTTTTTTAGACTGCTGAAAACTATAATGCTATAATTGAGTTCCTCTTTTTCGAGAATTGGTTTCAAGTTTCTATCTCTTTCGCAGAAATTTCGCTAACCGGAGCGTTGGACGGGGGTGCTCCCATTGTCACAGAGTGCGTATCGTTAGGTTCCCGTAGCCTCGGCGACAATCTATCCTTAGGAGACTGGGAACGGCGATCGACAATTGCGCTGCGCAGCAGTTAATAGCGTCAACAGAGCATTGCGATGCATTTGCCTTACGCCCCGCCTATCACATCGTCCATCTTCGGCCCTCATCGTCTAGTGAGGTTCGAAACACGACTCGCAGGGGCACGCTATCACTGGTATTGCTATGAAATACGGAATATGGATCGCTTAGTTATGGAGATACATAGAAGTATTGCACACGAAACACCGCAAGTAGAAAATAAGTGTTTTGTTTGTGTAAAACAAAGAAATTCAAATTTTTACAAACTATTGCAGTATCTTACGTGCATTAAACACTCTGTATAAATACAAATATAAATATCTATATCTTCTATGTGTGTTTTTCAATCACAAATCTACATCTTCCAACGTCCAGTGTCTCGTTTTTACACTTTTAACATTTATTTTGGAACATTTTCAGCTTCATTTATGTTTTCAGATGTTGTTTTGTTCTTGTAAAAATTCTACGTTTTTGCTTCATTTTTAGCACTTCCACTTTCTACGTTTTTCCCCCTTTCTACGTTGTTACGTTGTTGCCTTTTTTCTTTGAATCTTCTTAGAAGTCAACTCTATCACGTTATTACTATATAAACACGGCACATGACCTCAGTGACGTGGAGATGGGTGGGCGTGGCTTAGTGATCATGGCTAGCGGAGGTATGCCTGCTCTGGCCTACCTACAGCCTCTTCTGCAGGCATTTATTTAGCTGCAGAGAATTGGCTGCGGGTACCTAACGACCGCCCCCCCCCCATTGTTACATTTTCAGCACATTGTGCATTGTCAAAACGAAATTTTAATTCTTACATGTTACTTTCCTACGTCTGGAACGTACAATTATATAATATTTCGTGATGTATGTAATTAGTTAATATTATTTAATGCAATATTTCGTAATGTCTCTAATTATTTAATACTACGTAATATTTTGACTCCATTATACATAGAAAGCGGGTATCAGCGTATGCCCTTTTCTACAATGCATTCATGTTGCACATTACCTGTAATTTGAAATCATAGTTGCAGGACGAGCCCTGCCGCATGTGCCACCACTTCACCGAGGCATCATGCCCCAACCTCGCCGGTGAATTTCGATCCTGACACTCCTGGACCCAGCAGACCACCCCAGTCTCTGCAAGCAACGCCGTTGCTTTATGCAAATCGCGAGGGCGATAACGAAGTGTGTTGTGGCCTTTTTTAAATTTGAAATGACCACGGGAACAAAATGTACTGGCAAAATATTATATACTATTTGAAAGAGAACTTCTCGATATATAAAACAGTAGCATCATGACTTTTCAACTCTATCGAGTGAAGTAGGGTGTGATATGAACAAGGCGCAGTATTTTCGTGGAGTGAACATGGTGATGCATTTTCGACACCCTCTTTTTTTGCTATTGATTATTGTTGATGTTGACGCCATAGTCGAAAATGCCCAAGGCGCTCGTAATATTTGTGCTTTGTATGGAAAGCATCGTGTGAGCTAGGAAACACGTAAGCAAAGACAATAAACAGGAAAGGATACATATTGAAAAACATAATGATTGGTGGGTAGAGGGCGTTGAGAGCGAGTATAAGGTCGAAAATCTCATTTTTGAAGCGAAGGCAGACAGGGGACGTTCTCGAACATTACTACTTTTATACAGCACCAATTCCAGCTTTAGCGGCACTTTTATCTTAATTAAAGGCAGCGTATCGTATCATATAGGCAGTTTCCGCACTACGTCAGTTTCGTGATTTTCCGCACTTAAATAAAAAAAAAACAAATGGTGTCGGAGGTGTTCCGTTCCACCCGCTCGACATTCCATTTTAATGATCTGAAGACCTCGTTCTACAGTCGTTATGCGCATTTCAGGCCGTAAAAGATGTTGCGAAAAAAACTAAATCTTGCTTGGAAGTGATTTCGGTGGATGCGTATCTGGACAAGTTCACTTCGGAAGATAATGCCTCTTTCGAAGAGCTGACAGCAGTGGAACTGAAAAGACAGTATGCAAAAAAAGGGTGGATAGAAGAAGCAGAAACGAAGCATAATGCAGAAAAGGTTTGTGTTGATTGTTGGGCAGGATGTGATTATAAAATGTCAAACCCAAGAAAAACTTGATGTTCATGTGATCTTGTATTCACCAACCTAATTAATCATTATACTGGAAACTGCCAGTGTATAATTTTGATTAATTATTTGGTGAATAAGTTTTTTCGCTTTTTTCAAAGACGATTTAGCATAAAGCAAAAGGCTTCATATGAAAGTAGTATGTCATTGTATAGATTGGATTTAGCCTTTAACAGTTACTTCCGGTTTACTTCGTTTAAAAAAAAAATGAAAAATCCAGGAAAAATGGCGGAATTGCAAACATGGTCAAGCCTAGAATAAAATATGGGACTGAAAAAAAAACTCTTGAAAACGACTCCCCTCACCTCCCAATCTCATTCTTTCTAACATAGCCGCTCATATAAGTCAAAAATTAAATATAATGAGCGTTCAGTAGAGAGAGACCTATGCTGTGAAAAACCTAGATTATTCTTTTTAGAGACTTTTTTGAAAGTTAGTTGAAAGTTGAGAATTTCAGCAAATTTCTAATTTTTTCTATTTCTTTTTTCTCATTTAGCTTTTGAGAGAACGAAGAACAACTGGAAAAGAATAAAAACGAATTCCATTTGGAAAAATCCTCCTTTAAACCTACTTGAGGTTTTTTTTTTTAAAACTGAGTTGTTGGACTTTGTTTGAGGTCATGTTCTTTTTCTGTTTTTTTTTTTTTTTTTTTTTTTTTTGACGCGCGGCCGAAAATGTGAAATTTCGCATTTTTTTCGTTTCAGGACAAAGGTAACGCGGTTGGAAAATTCGACTCCATATTTCAATAAAACAGCAAGGACAACCCCTACCTGCAATTTTTTTATCCTTGTAGATGTTTTAGTTCTCTGAAAAGCTAATTGAGAAAAATTCGAAAATCAGAGGAATTTTCTCCTCAAATCTCAGAATTTTTCTCAACTAAGTTCAAAAAAAAAATCTAGGAAAGTTGGAAACACCGTATTTTGCTCAAATGTAGGCATGGTCTGTGTCTACAATTGTGCTGAATAGCATTGCATGAAACTTGCTGCGAGCATTTTTATTCAGCAACTCGTGGAGCCTACTTTGCACTGATTTTATTTCTATCTCGAGCTGTAGATGTCTTTTTTTTTAGCTTAATAATAGCATTGAAACAGCTTTTTTGAGCGTTAATATGAAAATGTATCATTGTTGGGTAAGAAATGTTGTCACTAAACTCTTTAACGCTGAATGCAAAAACTTCGTTATGTCAGAGACTGAACTCTGACCGCTTCAATGAAAAGGAGCTACACGTGTTGCGCCATGATTGTTTAATATGAGTTTATTTAACAGCGACCACCTCTCCTCCTTTCCTATTTGTTCCTTTCATTTCTTTCCTCCTCTTTCTACATCCCTTTCTACCCACCTTTTGCTCCCTCCCCCCTCTGACGGCTCCTGCATTGAAAAAATCCCAGTGCATGCTTACCCTGACTACGGGCCAAAAAACTTAACACTTCTGGTAGGTGCTTCTCTTTTACTACGATGAGTTCACCAACGCGGATCAGGTAGTAGGAAACCTATATTTAAACCTTCTCCATAGACTTCGCTTAAGTTTCGTGCTGCCTTAGTTACATTATAGGGATACGTTCAGGCAGTTGCTGGCGTCCAAGTGTACAGAGTTACTAGTAAGCTTTTGATCTTTGGCCACATACAGTTCAGATCCTTCACTCAGGTCTTCCCATTCTTAATGGTTTTATTTTGCTCATGATAAGAGAAATGAGCGTATTTTCTCTCAGGTTTCGGTGTGCGGATAGGATATCGCTCTACTGACCTCTTCACTGACCTTTAATGAAAGCTGTTTGGCTTCATAATGTATTTCGTTCACGAAAAGATTGGAACATTAGAGTTATTCACAGTATGAAGATGTTCTTTTTTTGTGTCTTTGTGTGTTCTGCTATTCGTCGTTTACAAACTAGCTTCAATTTTAAACTTCAGGTGAACTATGGGTCGTTGCCAGCAGCAGCTGATCTCCAGCTTGCTTTGAAATATTGCCCGGAAGTTGACAAAGGTCAGTCACGGTAGTCCCTTTTTCCGAATTCTATATGGTTTAAGTCGAAATTACAGACAAGCCTAAAGAAATCGATAATTGGACGTACACTGCGCGAAACTCAGTGTTGTTTCACTTGGAAGGTGCACCTCTCACTGCCGCGGAAAGTGTCGAACAAGCACGTAAGAACCAGAGGATTATAAACAAGGCAGGGACCCGCTTTTCTGAAGATATGAAGGTTAAACCTTCTGAGGTAGGAAAGTAGCTTCTTTCGGTGCAAACAGCTATGAAGTGCATGACCATCAGATATGACAATAGAATTGTTGCGACGTGTGTTTTTCTTTGTTCATTAAGAATTCCAAACAACTTTACGTTATGCGATGTGCTCGTAAGGTGTAAAATTTCTGATATAGAACCTTGAATTACCTTCCGCTTTGCTGTTCATGTTTGAGATCTCGGCACTGATCGCAAACGCCTTCAGAGTTTAGCACGCTAAAATCGTGATCTTAACATTAGAATCAGTTTTTCTCTGACGCTGTACCCCATGGCCACCTAATCCGTCAGTGGGGCCCGTCATTGGTTTGAAATTTTCTCGGCAGATGTAGAAATTGTTGGTCAGTATTTGTTACAATCCTCAGTAGTTGAGCATGTTGCTCCTGAAATGTTGTTTCACATGTTTAACTGCGAACCCTATCTCGATATGTATTCGAAGTACGTTGGGAGTGTATGGAGAGCTAGTAGCTTAGCGAGCTTCGCAATCAAAGAATCAGTCTGTTCAAAGGCAGCATGCTACGAATTCGAGGGTGTTGGGATCTCTCCACGGGTAGATATGATTTTAGGGATGTACTATACGCGTGTGCACCCGATCACTCACAGTTCCTTCAATTCTCCAGAAAAATGGCAGAAGGCCTTCGCGCACCGGATCCTTCCACGGTGGTTCTAACGTCTGCGAGAGGAGGCAAATGCGCAGCGCGAGTGAGCGGACAACTGACGGGTTGCTTACGGTATCTTTCCCGAACGCTGACAGATTCGGCGCGTAGCCTGCTCTTGCAGACGTGGCACGTTATAAGGTCCCTCGTCAGGGGATCTGGTCCGACAAGTCGTTTTTCAGGTCTTTTTTTTCTGGATAATCACGGGGAATTGTGCGTGTTCGCGCTCACACTTCCGTTACACTTCTCGTTGGTTATTTTCTCTATCAACGCCAGTACTTCGAGTTCGTCGTAGTTTCATGACTGACTGCGGCTCATGCCAATTGTGCTCGATTTCTGGGTGCATTGGTGTTTGCTGCTTGAACAAGAGGCAACGTTCTGCCTTCAGATTGAGGAGAGTGGCGGCGGCGAGCGCGGTTCTGTTGGGTGTGTTGAGATCTGATATCGTAGTACCAGCCTGAACGTCCTGGTTATGCCGGACTTTCAGACTACTGCTACAATGCGTGAAGAATCCGCCCCCTAATACTTTCCAGCGCGGGTGCACAATCTGACGTTGTGGGACTCGTCCGACCCTATGTTTCTCTCTTCTGGCGCTGGGGCGCTACTTAAGCATCATGAAGCTCGCCCAACTCCTTTTTGATACCAACCCGCTCATTTGAGGCCGTGGGACCTTTTATACCCCGATCTCACTTTTTCGAGGCAAAACATGTTCAGGATCTCACCTTAAATTCAACGGAAGAAAAATGAACTAGGAACAAAGGTTTGTTGTACCTTTATAATACGAAATGTTCTTTTCACAGCAACATGAAAAAACAGGAACAGTGGAAACTTTGCGATTTTTAACCAAAGAGAAAACAAACAGATACGGAACGAAGTAACAAACATAACCCATATAAAAAAATACCGGAGAAACAAAACAGTTCTCTGTGCAAATGCTAAAAAAGGTGAAAACATTTGAAAAAGAAAAACAAATCAAGGATTCAATCTAATGCGAGGATCAGACGTGCAACAAACTTTCAAATTTAATTCTTTTTGTCGTATTTAAGTCAAACTCTGGAACATTCATAACATGTCTTCTCTGCAACGAAATTTAGAGAAGCAATTGTTATTCTCAAATAAGTTACATCAGTAGAACTTGGGGAAAAAATCGTCATGAAAGATATTGTGTAGAGAAGAATCATAAATCACAATTGCTTAGTTGTTGTTGTTTTTTTGAGTTTTGCAAGGAAAAAGTACTTCGCTTCTGAAAAACTTCACCAGAAATATTTCGAAAGAGAATGCTATAAGTTTGTGATTTGTTAATGCACCAAATGAAGGCTTTCAATCCATCTGTACAATCAAAAGACTTATCTTTTTTACTGACTGACTGACTGACTTTTTCGCTTTGTAGAATTGGAGGTGAACATGCCCATAAAGATTTACTCGATTTGCTCGACTTAACACATGACTAAAAGTAACCAGTCCTATGACGTGTTTCATATTCCTCCAAACAGTTCTCGACAGCGGCTCCGTGGCAGAATGCCCGCCTAGCAGGCGGGTAGTACTGGTTTGGTTCTCGGCGACCCAAAGTTTTGCATCTTTTAGGCGTGTAGTAGGGTCACAACCACAGATGCAGTTGCGTACGCGGCTTCTATCGAAACGCTTCGGTGGGGCATAGCGGCTAGGAACGTGGTGAAATCCTTGCTGGCATCTTTTATCGCTACAGTTTACGACAGTCCCACCCAACTCGGTTCCAACTGCTGCCCCCACCGCGCCGCGTACGCAAATGCAACGCAACTGCACTCGTGATTCATGTCGTTTTGACCCGACTATATTTTCTTGACACACAGATAAACACCCACACACGGACTAAGTGCGTTATTATCTAGGCTGATGATAGGCTCTCTTGCGGATCTTTTCGTTTCTCATCTACTCCGCTCTTGTCTCGCGATCACCTCTCGCCCCAAGGACACTTCTTGTTCTTCTGACGCTCCTCCTGGTTTGAATCACTATTAAAAGCATCATCCCACGAATCTGAGGTGGTGCAGATTTCAGGTGGAGTATTCGTATACAGGATGGGAGACTACGGAGAGGGGGGTGATTCCGTCCACTTCTTCCTAATTGCCGTAAAAAACGGCCCGGAAGATACGGTTTCATTCGTTTTGGCGCACCATTTTGGATTGGAAGAGGTTAGATTGGAGCGCGCCAGTCTTCCGGACCGCATCTTCCGGGCCGTTTTTTACGGCCGAATTAGCAAGAAATGGACGGAATCACCTCCCTCTCCGTAGTCTTACTCTCCCATCCCATATACGAATACTCCACCTGAAATCTGCACCACGTCAGATTCGTGGGGTGATGCCTTTGATGTGGGCTGCACATTCCCTACATATCAGAACTGGGAGCGTTTTCTTTGCAGGGCCCTAAATAAAAGTTAAAGTTAAAGTTTCTGGCGTTAACCAATCCGTTTGAGATGCGTCCCCACATTCACTTCAATTCAGAATCGTTTGAGGTTTACGAACGTGTATCTGGCCTATAGAATGATTTGCGGTGGCTAGCCGATGTGTCAAGTCAGTGTTTTTATTCTCCCAGACAAGTCTGGTACCAATTTATCGACCCCGGAGGGATGAAAGGCTTGGTGAGCACTAGGGCGGATTTGAACCTCCGATCGATTGTGCAGTAAGCGGAACCTCTAACCGCTACACTACACCCGCCCTAGGGCCCCAAATACAGTTAGTAAAAGGAACGGCGTTGTAAGGATTTTTCTTGGTTTGCGCTCCAAAATTAATCGATAGGTGGAATTCTTTCCTGCATCCCACATCTTTGATAAATCTCATTTTCGGTTGAGGTGTATCCCCTCGATTTCTCTAGAGCTATTCCGTTAAGCTGGGAAGAAACTAGCTGTGGTCGAAATCGAATGCGAAACCCCAGGTAACCCTAGAATTTCCAACAAAGAGAAGCTTCTTGTCAGAACCACACCGAGCTGTTGAAAAGGTTGACCTTCGCCACAATAATTACAATAATACATAATACATAAGCTGATCACAGACGATTACTTTGAAATGTAGAAGTAATAATTATGTCCAGACTGCTACCATTGTTATTTGCGTTGACTTTGTGGGTGTTACCAAAAAAACATATGTTGGGGCTTTATTTGATTACACTGAAGTATCAAATTGAGAAATAAGTCGTGAGTGTCTTTTTTAAAGTGAAATATACACAGGATTGGGCAGTACTTCCTCATTTATTGTTCGCATCAGAATCTCCCGCTCTAGTCAGACTGAAATGCTTCTTTTATTTTTATTTAATTTTGGAGGCGGTGAGAGGTTCTGCTGTGACTGCACGATTGATGGATGATTCGGCTGCTCTAGTGCCAAGCAAGTCCTTTATCCCTCTGATGTTGATGGCATCAGACTTGTCTAGGACTGTAACAAGCCATTAGTATAGGTTAGACACGCGTTCGCAAGCATCTAACGATTTTGAATTGAAGTGAACACGTTGACGCAACAGAAAAGTGAATTGAGCGCGTTGGGACCCTAAGCTTGAGGTGATAAATTTGCAAAGCTGCATGTGAGATTTGTGTTATGTATATCGAATCGAGCATGAAAAGTTTAAAAGAGAACAAAGAAAGACTTGGAAAAACATGAAGAAATGCAAAAAATGAACGTGAAGAAAAAACCAATAAGAGGCAGCTAGGAACTAGAAGCGACAGTTGAGGATATTCTACTGATTGATTTACAGTAGTTCTTATGTTCACAAAAGGAAATTTAAAAAGTGGTTTTCTCCTTAACTCGCTACAGTTGGATCGACCGCTCTTCAAGTTCACGCTTCTTTGAATTTTTAGGCGCTAAGAAAAATGGCGCCAGCTATCTTTAAGCCTTACTCTTTCCCCATGCATGACACCAATCTTGGCTGCAGCTCCCTTATCATCTACCTTAAATGTAAATATGTGTGGTGTTGAAAATGCTTCATTTTGCCCACTTGACACAGCTCCAATTATCTGGAAAAACAAAGAATGGTGAAAATTTAAAAAGTCAGAGTAAGACATTCATGTAGAGCAAGAAAATCGCTATCGAACGATATATAGCATTGTATCTTAGGAAGAATTTCTATTCTTATGTGCATATTCCTTCTTGAAAACAAGACGCATTTTCTACTTTGAAAAAAGCACTTTAAATTGAGAAATTATATGTGGCCGAATACGGATGCTACCATATGTGTTGTACAGAAGCATTATGGCTGTTGTATATACTAATAGAACGCATACTTTTTTCGTAATCAAAACCAGAACTAACTTTAGTAAGCGAAATTTGATTAGATCCTGAGTTCCTTCGAGTTTTTCACATTCATAGAAGAGAAGGCGGAAAGAGCCAAAATTAATTCTTTGAATTTGAGGATTTGTGTTATGAAAAGCCAAACAATTTTTCAAAACGTGACTTCAGGCGTCTATGGCTCGTGCTAGCATGATGCAGTTGGCAAACAATGCAGGAAAAGTAGACGTGCAAGGACATGAAGTCGGCCTTAATACCAAGACTTTGGGACTTGTAGCCACTCCAAGCCCTGCTCCTGGTAAGCTATTCAACGCAGAACGAATGCAACTGTCTTTTGCTGCTGGTAATGATACAGATTTTGTGTTATTTTTCATACAGGTATTGACGACTCACCACTGATGACATGGGGAGAAATCGATGGGACACCTTTTCGTCTAGATGCTGCCGATGTTCAGGTTCCTGTTGGAAATGCCCCTACCTTCAAGGTTAGAACGATAGTGTCCGATTAATAATTATACTCAGAGAGCTTTCATTAGGATTATGGAACGCAAAATATCTTCGAACGGGAAGTGTGTTAAATAGCGATATATGAGAACAAGAGGGAGGTGAGGACACAGCCCAGATTGCTTGCTTCTCCGCTGCTAGAGTAGTTTGAAAACAAGTTGTAGACTGAATAAAGCTGATATTTGATCTCAAGCAAAAGCCTGCTGTAGAAACGTGCCGCTGTTTAAATGAAAACAAATCCTTATTACTGATCATTGCACATGTTTGTTGTCGAGTAGTATTTACGGATAATTAATTCATTAGAAGAATGACTCCAGAAAATATTCTCCAATGAGTTTTTGGATTAGTCATAACATCCATTACCAGTTTTTCCTCTGCCCAAAACAAATCTTAACTAAGTACCGAATACAGGCAGGAGTTTTACGGTGGTAAACCAATGTGTATAAATTCATTAGGCAACGCATAAAATGTTTCAAGATGCCCGAAATTCCGTTTCGAGAGCAGATTGCGCAAGGAATTAGTGACACTATCGCCAGGCGGTACCGCGATAAAAGACGCGCTGCAATGCAAGCTGCAGAGAAGGCACAGTACGTTTTATCTTGCTGCTACACAACTATCTTGATTTCTATTGTGGAGTCATTTGCATCTACAGTAGAACTCCTCGATTTGGTTCGGCCCGTTCCTCGGCGCTATCCATGACGACGCTATCACCAGCCGCCCGTCGTCTTGCTTCGAACAAACTCGGGATTCGCTTTCCGTCATCAACGCAACACTCGCGTTTTGTGACTCCTCTGAGGTAAAATCGTCAGGAATGCTTGTTCAAATGCCCTTTTAAAACTGCTCCTTACAGACCAAGCAGTTCTCGACTAACTCCCAATGTACTGTCTTCGTCAGAGATTTCTTCCAGTCGATCATTGTCAGTGACTTCGAATGCAACCAATCAAACTTCGTCTATTACTGATAATCTCATGCCCATCTCCGCTGATGAAACTGGAACCTCGTTGGAGGGACGTTGTCGCGCTGGTGATTTCTTCTAAATCCTTTTTTGTGTGTCGGTCTTGACAACGTTTAAATATCTTTCTGCGACCCCAAATCACTTGTTTGCTCTGGTTTTTGTCGTCACTTATGCAGATATGAATTGTACTTTCCTTTGTAGCCTTTTTCAGAATACATTTTTAAATCGTATTGTTCAGTGTTAGCTCTTTTAGACCACTTGTGAATGACTCATGCATGAGTTACGCTGTTCATCTTACTGTCCAAACAAAAGTTTGAGAAACCTCCAGAAAGCAGAAATAAGTAGGATAAGCAACTAGTGAAATAAAAACTTGACCGTAGTCCAACCAGCGTGAGCATGGTCATTAGCCTATGGAATCAACTCCTTAAAGGCATCACCCCACGAATCTGAGGTGGTGCAGATTTCAGGTGTAGTCTTCGTATACAGGATGGGAGACAACGGGAGGGGGTGATTCCGTCCATTTCTTCCTAATTGCCGCAAAAAACGGCCCGTAAGATACGGCTTCATTCGTCTTGGCGCACCATTTTGTACAAGAGGTTCGATTGGATTGGAGTCTTGTGCGGTGCCGCATCTTTCGGGCCGTTTTTACGGCATTTAGGAAAAAATGGACGAAATCACCCCTCTCTCCATAATCTAATATCCCGTATAAGAATACTCCACCTGAAATCCGTACCACCTTAGATTCGTGGAGTGATGCCTTTAAACTCGAGCAGATCAGAAGAGATCATTGGACCTTCCGAATTTTTGAGTTTAAACTTGCCTTTGTTTCGTTGGTTGATAGATTTATCTCCTAAATACCTTGAATGGTATTATTTTCTCCAAAAATAAATATTCATTCTTGCGTAAGATTAGAAGGAAAATATGAAATACTTCCAAGGAAAATGTTGCTAGCCATTTGATTATTGCAAGACATCATCTCTTTGTGGGTGATAACTAACTTGCCTCCGTCTCTGGTGTGCAGCAGATGCTATAAGAACTGTCGAGTAGAACAGGTGAGCAAGAAAGGATTGAACCGTTAGTTAGTCTATACCCTCTCTTATGAGAGCATTCAGGTTCTGTTCCTCCTTTATCTGAAACCCCTGAAACCCGCACCACCCCAGATTCGTGAGGTGATGCCTTTAATTTGATTTGACAGACATGATAACAAATCCATGGAAACACTTGTTGCAAACTACTTCCTGCAACTCAATTAGATTTCATGTGCTGTTTTTTGCACAGATGGAGACGAAGTATCAAGATGTCGCATTTTTGATAATCGATAAGATGACGACAGATGGGTACACAACAAAGTGTTTGCATTGCTCTTTGCATTCCAACTTCTTGCAACTCTTTGCAGTCAAGCCTCATGACCTGTTTTTTGTGTAAAGTGGAGCGAACTGTGCATTGGGACGTTGGATTTTGTGAGAATTGAAACAGACAGACGACACACGGGTGCGGAGAAAAGTCATTGCTACGCATTGCTCTATCGTCTGCGGGCAATTATGCAGAATCTGAAGCGTACCATTGTATCGATGGCTTACACGTTGGCGTCTAAATATAATATTCTTGTATTGAATTAGCAAACCTTGAAACACTCCTTATGGCGGGTTTTTCCCACGGCAACAGGTTTAAAGGCAGCGTATCACGAAATGACGTAGTGTGGAAACCTTTAGAAAAACATAGAGGTCGAGGTATAGACTACGAATATTGGCGTGGTCCCGCTCAATTTCCCCTAATGTCCTTCAAAAACGATGTGGGAAATGGCGTTAGTCATGGCGATTAGCGGGAATTGAGCGTTGTCACGCCATATTTGTAATCTACTACTTCCCCGAGCTTTATGTTTTCCATGAGGTTTTCACACTTCATCAGTTTTGCGATACGCTGCCCTTAACGATAAAAAAAACAGGCGATGCTGGATCCCAATAGCTGTCACCGATCGTAATATAGCTTTATGTTTATGTGGAGACAGCATTTCACAGAGCGCGGAGTATTAAGGCAGAATCTGTGATGAAGAGTGAGTTGATCTCTTTTCGAACTTAGCATTCTCGCATAGCATTCCCTTTTCCATCACAGATCGTCGTCAATCTTGTATAATGTGCCTACTCTACCCTGCGATTTGTCCAGCTGCAACAGCATCAGGCCTGCGTAAAGGCTATCTTTTTATAGTTCAAAATACCGATGATGACGTGAATTTCATATGGGATGTCCTGCCAGAGAAGGAGTCTGCATTGCTTAATACGACCACCATGATCACCCCACGCAATTGAGGAGATAAACAGTTATACGTGTAAACTAATCTGTGGTGTTCTGCTTCGAGAAAAGCGTAAAGATTCTTCTCAAACTTTCATTGTGTGCACTTGCTCGTTTTTTTTTCTGAGACTTACTAGAGAAGCAGAGACGATGCAAATTTAATTAAACGAAGTGGAAAAGAGAATGAGACTGAGAAAGAAGGCACAATTCGTGGAAAATACCTTCTGTGATCATGAGAGTACCACTTGAAGGCTCATAAAACAGTGAGACTCATTAGTATACCTCCCACTTTTATATGTACATTCGAAGCGAATTGAGTGGAGTGATAAGAGCAGCGTGGGTATTCTTCACACTTATGAGGGGAGATGGCAGAGCAACTGACCGACCTAGACATTCGTGATGAACTGATGGTGAACTTTCCACTCAGCGATTTAGCTGCACAGAGCCATGAGCTGACATCTTTGCTACGTCGAAGAATTCAATTAGCGCAAACCACTTTAAAGGTGTGTTCTGACGTTTAGTCGACGTATAGCAAAGCAGTTTATCTTCACAGCCCCTACATATTTAAAAGAAATGTCCCGTCTTCGCCACAAAGCGATATATATATATATATATATATATATATATCCGACAGACAGAGAAACAAGAAACGAGATAGCCTGAGATATATGCCACGTGGATGGACCAGTTGAGGGCCCAGCTATGGGTGCATCCAGACCACTGACTTCTTGGTTGATGATTGAGAGGCAAAAAAATCGATGCCAATGGAAGCGATGCCGTGGTCTACACTGTCGGTTAAGACGAACCGTTTAAGTATCTAAACATCCAACTATTGAAGTTCTATATATTTTTTGTTAATCAAGATGCTCTGGTGAGTCATTAAACATACCACAACTTGTCATCAAGACAAAAATTTGCCTCGAAGAATTCCGTAAAATAATTGGGTTTTTTCGTAAAAAAAAAACTCCTGCGCTCACCGCTTTGTTCGGCTTTTTTACCTTTACTTTATTACTTTCGCGAGGTTCGAAGAAGGAACCATTTTCACGTTATAGGGGGGAGGGGGTATTGCAGTTTTGACAGGTCAACTTTTTTGCATATTATCCCTGCACTGAACTTCATCACTTTCCTTTTCCTAGGTTTACCTGGTTGAGAGTATTTCGCAAGTGCAGTAAGAAGCGAACAAATATGCACCTTAGAAGGCATCATAATCCTGTCAGTCAACACTGACTAAGAGCTCACGATCGGTTGGTTTGCGTCAGCGTTGTTGCTTCGAAGTCTAACAAGAGAAACGCTGATAGTTAAGTGAGCAAAGCTAACTCCGTCAAATAATGTTCTAGCTCAATTGGTCAATAGAGGATAAAGGATAAAGTGTCTGGCGTGAATCAATCCGCTTGGGATGCGCCCCCATGTTCACTTCAATTCAGAACCGTTTGAGGTTTACGAACGTGTAACTGGCCTACACAATGACTTGCGATGTATAGGCCAGTTACACATCTGTGCCGATGTGTCAAGTCAGCCTTTTTATCCTCCCAGACAGGTCTTGTACCAATTTGTCAACCCCGGAGGGATGAAAAGCTTGGTGAGCCCTATGGCGGATTCGAACCTCTGATCGATCGTGCAGGACGCGGAACCCTCTAACCGCTACACTACGCCCGCACAATTAGTCACTTCAATACACTTTAATTGGCCAATAATCACTCAGAATTTCGCTGGCCTTAAATGAATTTTTTCGGCGTTCTTCTCTAAGGTTGGTAGAGTGGATTATCCGATAATAAATAATTTACTACGAACACAAATATCGTTTCAGTTTACTAGTTATCTATTCATTTATCCAGTATCTTCAATGTTTATTATATATATGTTTATTTGCACATGTTTGCTCATAAGATGGTCAAAGTGGGGTCAAAAAAGGAAAATGCAATTTTAAATACTTTGATGGATTGATTAGAAGAAGTCCAGATTGTTTTAAAATAAATATCGATGGTTAGTCATAGGGCGCAGTCGGTAAGAGGTTACGCTGTGGCTACAATTCACTGTAGGTTTGAATCCGCACTGGTGCAAACCAAGACTTCATCACTCCGGTGTGGATAAATTGGTTGTTGTCTGAGAAAAGAGTTGTCTGGGAGGATAAAAACACTGTCGTGGCACATCGGCTAACTCCGCAAGTCATTGTAAGGCTGCACGTGCGTTCATAAAACCTCAAACGAAGTCCGAAGTTGTGGTCACTACCAACTAAGAGATGCCCTGCGATAATAATAAGATCTCGTAGGAAATGCTCATCTTCGGATTTCACATAATCTAACAGGAGAATTTCGGTCCAGAGCGGCTTCCATCTTTGCGTAGGAACAAACATCTCACCGTCATTGCTAAATGGAACGCACGAAATCTTTGAAGGCAAAGCAGCAACCAGGGAAATATTCGAATACTGCTGTTCCAGTGGAAAGGGAGTGAAAGGTAGATCACAAATGCAGCTATAAAATTCTGCAATTCTGCTTCCTCCGAAATTAAATAACACATTCCACGAGCACGTTAACCGTTAAACGTTGCATGAGATGCAGTCAGAGCCACAGGAGTTTTGCAAGAACAAAGTGAATTGTAAAGTGAATTGTACGATCTCACAATATGAAGACATGTCCTTGCCAGAAATACCAGCAACTTACTGGTAACTTGCTTGAAGCAGCCCTCACGAAAATTTCTTCGTAGGGTGGCAAAAACCACCTCGTCGGACGTGATCTTGCAAAGTTCTTTATCGTAGAGTTTCTTTATGACTGGACTTGTGAAGGGGGAGACAGCGGGTTCTCACCTTGCAAACCACATTTCGGCACTTCTCACTTAGTGGACAGATAATAACGAAACCTACTCCGAACGTTGTTTTTAACATATCAATTTGCCTTCCCTTGTCGGACGTGCTGTATGAATAGGAAGTAGCCTTATTCTGTTTACACCATACCTTGGCGTGTTTTCAACTGCAGAACAAACGAATGGTTCCACAAAGTAACGACAACGTTTTTCTTTGTTGGTTAGTATCCTTATATACGATTAGTGATTTTCAGGTTGATTTTTGAAAACAGAATTAAACTATTTTTACTTGTTGCTCTGTTATAAATTTCTTCGCGATCTCTTCTCTAATTTTACGTATAACTATTTTGGAAGAAACCTAAAATAATAGAAAAATTAAAATGGCTTAATGACTTTTGGGACAACCTGCAGATCTGCTAGAGAGTGTAGTGGCGTAAGCAAATTTTCACTAGCAAAATTCATCGAATTAATCCCTAAGTTTCATGATTTGTATGCTCTTGTATGTTATGATGTAAAAATGTTAAACATTTTATTCTATGAAGAAAAGGGAGAAGTGTCATTTGACAAATGTTGACTTATTGTTGTTGAGAACAAAATATGAAACAAGCAGGGATGATAGAATGAAAACATTTCCTTTCACTTTCTGCTTCTGACACTGCTTATGCCGGAACAGTTATGGAATGGAACAGTTATAGAAAGTTACAGAATGAATCCACATCTTGCAGTTGGAACCAATTCCATGTAAAATGTGCATAACTAATTTACAATTAAAAGCTTAAATTCCCAAAGGCGGCAGCGAATTAAAAAAGAGCATGAAGTATATCTTAGCCTGTACCTTAACCTGGAAGATTACTTTGTGAAAATGCAGAAGTATCGTAGGGAAATTGTATACTTACCGTTAAATCTAGGAGAGCTGAGTTGTTGAGTTTGTGCAATAAACGCAGCACAGTAAAGAATTCAAAGGAGACAAACATGTAGAGAAAATGCGGTGAAGGAATAGGTGACTCTGAGCAGTAGATGAGATGTAAGATGAAGGGCAATTTTTAAATGAACGAGGGAGAATAGAAAAACAGAGGAAGTAAAATATAACAGCTAAATGTTAGGTTCCGCACGTAGCCGACGTACTGAAACAATAAAGGACGAGTGAAATAAGCAAATAAAATTTAAAAAATAAATAACAATAAGGCACGAATATAAAATACTGCAATAACAAATAAAAGACGCATTTTTAATTCGTAAAAAAGGTTGGGGAAAGTTTTAAAATTGATATTACGTAAGGACGGTGCGACGTACAAATGTACCGTGACCGGAAGTTGACGATGTTGGTATCTCTTCACGAATAGATGTATCCGGGTCAAAAGTACATGACGCTCGGTGCCATTCACGAGTATTAGCGTGGTCACGTTCAATTCCTCCTGGTCATCCAGAAAACGCGCAAGAAAAGGCTCTGTGTGATCCCATTTCTCAAACGTGAGCAACCGGTGCCTGCCTATGTCTATGCGCTATTAGCCGAATAACTGATTTTGCTGGGTCGTGCGAAAAGTGCAGAAATTGCTTGGGTCCAATTCAGACGTTCTGTGCTCCGTAAAGGCGGCAGAGTGAACTTGGACAAATCAGATGATTCTCCTTCCCAATTGGCTTATTTTCAGATGTCCATTATCTTTCAAATCCACTCCTTTGATATGTAATAAAATCAGCGCTGTGATAAAATTATGATGGAAAAGATCTGCCTTAGAAACAACAATGCGGAGTTGTTTTTGATAGAAAGGAGAGCCGGGGAGTCTTCTAAATTCTTCCAATTTCACATCAAAAATTGGAGGGAAGATACGTGGTTGTAAGGTCTTGCAACCAAAACCATTTTTGAGTTATGTTTCGCTTAAGAAGCAGCGTTCGAAGACCTTTTCGATGCCGATTTCTCTGAAGTAGTCGCTAGAGGTCAGGACGTACATATGTAAATAACATTTTCAGTATCCTATTTTTAGTGTATTCTATTATTCTACTACCGTAACAATCTTGCCTGTCAACTATCACGCTTGATTGGCCGATGCTCATAAAACAACGAGCTACTTCTATTGTCGGCCGACATCTTATATATTCAAACTGAGTATTGTGCTATAGAAACTTTGTAGCGGTTGCTTTCGAACAAGGCCTAGCGTGCGCTAGAGCAAACAAAGCATCGAATTCGTTTGGAAAATAATTAAATGAAAAGCATAAATGTAAATAACGGAAGGTAAGTGCTTAACTGTGGAAGTGCAAAACTGAGCTTTTTTTATGAACACGGAAGCGAAGTTTTTCCTTTGCTTTTTTCTTTCTTGAAGTCGTTCCTGGTCCATTCCAAGGGCTCAAGTTCCAATTAAATGCAAAAAAAGGGGGATTTTCCAAACTTCTTTGCACTCGAACGACCAAGTTGCCCAAGTTGCTTACTGCTATATTTGTTCATTATGATTATTCATTATTGTTATGAGATTTGGGAGCATCGTAAGTAATATTGCTACGTTAGAATAGTGAAACCTCTTTGTATTCTACATCAGACCTATCCAGAGTGGGTTTTCAGCGAATGATGAAGCAGCCTGTTGTCAAAAGCAACTTCAGAGGGAAGCTTTCGAGGTTGAGATCCGTGCATCAGCGCGTAGGAAGAGCCGGAGCGCAGTTTACAAGCGTGACACTGAAAACGACAAAGTCCCTCTAAACACTCAGTGCACACAAAGTCCGCGAAGACGAGCCCGACAAAATTACTTTCACGCTCGAACAAAAAGAAGATACGTGTCTTACTACAGCAATGGAATGTTTCGCTAACTTGCTTAAAAGCAGTTCCACAGGAACTTTTCTCGCTTTATGAGAGGATCACTTGTAAACCACGTTCCCTTGCTCCCCTAGCTTGCGACAGAGAAGTCCAAACTCAGGTGCATATGTGCGTCACCTTGCAACATCGCTGCTTGCAGAAAGAAAGCAAGATTGAGACAAATAAAAAGTAAAGGATACCCAAAAGATGTAGAGATATCTAGAAGTTACTCACATAGCTGACGTGCTTAAGTCGACATGACAGTACACAGACCTGTTCAACTTATTAATTCTCCTTATTTAAATACAAAGATTAGATTTCAACCTCTTGTGGACGGATGATCATAGCAGCAGATAAACCTCTTAATGGGATGTCTTGCGATGAAAACTGCTCAACACCCGTTTCATGCGTAATTAACTTAATTATGCTGTTGATACTTTCAGATCGATTTGTTCGTCAATATCTCGTTTTTTGCAGTTTTAAAAATGAGAATACTATGTGTAGATACATGCAAAGCACAAATGTAAGATGAACGGGCGACAATATGTAACAAAGATGAGAGGATAAAATGCCTCGCGTCAATCAATTCGCCCGGGATGTTCCGAAGCGTGCGACTTCAATTTAGAAATTTTCCTTTTCGTTGTTAGTTTGCGTTGTCAGGCATTCACAATCACATTGCGAACTTGCTGACGTATCGAGGAACTGCTTTTGTCCTCCCAGACAAGTCTTGTTTCAATTCATCGACAACGGAGATATAAAAACCGCGGTCAGCCTACGGCGGTTTCGCAACATGGGCTACGCACTCACAGTTAAACATCTTACCAGCTGCACTACACCTGCATAAAGCATGTAATATAAATGCAATGGATAACTATGCTAGCTAGGCTGTCACTTCAGATATCATATGACTAATTGCAGCCATTATCTGCCATTCGCTATTTCGTTCTTACCTTAAAGGTATCACCCCACGAATCTGAGGTGGTATTCATTTGATTTCAGGTGGAGTATTCGTCTACGGGATCGTAGATTATGGAGAGAAGGGTGATTCCGTCCATTTCTCCCTAATTGCCGTAAAAAACGGCCAGGAAAATACGTTTTCGAGCGTCCCGGCGCGCTATTTTCTACAACGAGTTCGATTGGAGCTCGCCAGTCATGTTCGCATCTTTCGGGCCGTTTTTTTACAGCAATTAGGAAGAAATGGACGGAATCACCCCACTCTCCATAATCTACTTTGCCGTATACGAATACTCCACCTGAAATCCGTACCACCTCAGATTAGTGGGTTGATGCCTTTAATTTTTCATTGCTTCAGCTACTAATGGAAAGAAAAATGTTTATGTAGTAGGTGAGTTCGACACGGTCGACCATCCTTTTTGGTCCGTAATAACGAGAGTTTATGATGGCATTGAGTTCTAACGATCACTTTGGATGAGAGAACATAATTTCACCTAGCTCAGTTTTCTTGCAGGTAATCTTGATTGCAACAGCAACTGAAGTTGACACGTCCGAAAAGACTCAAAACTGAGTTAGTACCTTTTTTTTAGCAATTACCGGAAGGTATTATCGTATGGTATTATCGTATCACGAAACTGACATGGTGGGGAAAACTGATGAAAAACACAGTTCAGAGAGCAGATCACGAGTATTAGTTTTTCCACACTCAATTCCATCTAACCATCCTGAAAAGCGGCGTTTTTCCTGCAAGATACTTGGAAAAGCTCCACCCTTTGCGCGCGTGTGCACGATCGAGTGGTCGAAGATCAATGAGGTTTCCTCGTCAGAATATCCAAGTAAAACCAACGAATAGGCCGCTTGAAGACCTGAGCGTTTAGAAGGGTGGCGCGTTCTCACGTACCTCGTAGGAGCTGAGTCGGTTCTCACGCATTTTTTTTCAATACGATTTTATGAAACTGGACGGAGCCACACACGTGCTCACAATGCACACCCTAAACTATGTGTTTTCTATTACGTTTCCACACTAAGTCAATTTTCTGATACGCTGCTTTTAGGTTGAAACAGGCAGAGAACGAATGAGATGTTGCTTTTGCCAGGCATGTGACCGTCGCAAAAAGTGTACAGAAGCTGGGCTCAGCATAGCTACTGAAGGAAAAAAATAATATTTCAGTTCTAGTAGCAGAAGTATTAGTGATCTGTACTTGCCGAGACTACTGGACAGGAACTGGTGCAGAGTACTAAAGAGCTTGAAATAGATGGCACAACCGGAGGCTGGCGTTGGGATCTGGTAACATTTCTTCTGTTTTATTTTTCTGTAAAGAAATGTTTTTCACCGCATTATTCTAAGTCTCGAGTGCCCCCCTGAAGCATCCGGAGAACTTTAGTACCATCACAGATTAACACTACATTGTTTGGCTACTTTTGCAAAGTTGTAATTTTGAATTTGATATAACAGTAATTTCGTTGCGTATCATGCACACCTTCGCACCAGAACTCACATTTTGAATACGAGTGTCCCCGGGAGATTGGTCTCAAAAGAATTTGCCGTAGGTGTGTGCATTCGGTCTACAACTTCAGTGCAAGAGGTCCTAATGGCTGCAGCGGGCGGAAGGCACCTTGCCATGGCCATCTCCGCTTTGCTCTTCGTTTACTTCTCGCTCAAGGTCACCGCTTCTCTGTTTGTTGTGAAGTACTTTGTTCGTAGAAAAAAGCCACCTATTCCTAACCTCAGTTGCTTGGAGCCTTCAAAAATGGGAGGATACGTCAAAACACTGTTCCATACCCATGTTTTGACAGCACGGCAGTTCTTATCTTTTCAGTTCGGAATGTCTTTTATTTCAATTCTTTAACTTTCTTACTCTCTCGCCGCCAAGCTCAACTTTCGTGAAAACATTAAATGCTCAGATTTGATTTTTCTGTACTGCTCCCATGCTAACATGCCTGTCTTGTTGTGGTACTGTGGAGCCTGATGTTGAGTGCTAACTGCCTCACGTCGGCTCGCATAACGGCGCTCCAAAGCTTATGTAGGAAATAAATAGTTTCAAGTGGAAATTCTGAAGACTTTTTGGGGGCATTTGTATGTTCGCCTTCTTGAATCTGGTGAATGAGATAGATGAAAGCAAATTAACCAGGTCATATTCTCCTGAATTTTCCCAGTAATAAATTTGGGTTTTTACACCATCTCTGGACAAAGAGTCTCTTCATTAGTTAAACTACCTAATTATGTCCAGATCTCCAAGGAGGCACGGTTCTCCCACAGAAAATACAACTACAAACGTATAACTTAAGCACCTTATTTTGACTACTTGGTATATTTATGCATTATGAGTATATCGCGCATAAACACAATAACATTTGCAAGTCATCAGACTCAGTCACTTTAGCAACTTAAGAACATTCAAACAAGCCCTGTATATAATCCTCACGTGTAGAACTTCTCCGCGACTATTTCTCTGAAAGGGGAATCTGCTTTATATCGTTTTGAAGGAATTTGCCTCCTACAGAGCGATTCCTTTTTCCTTTCCTGAGTTTAACACCTCGAACCTTCCTTTTTCCAAAAAATTTCTCTCCACAAATTGTTAAATTTTTTGCTGCAGTCACACCTTTTCTGAGCAATTTTATAGAGCTACACCCTTCCTTAAATTTAGGTGCATATTTTCAATTTGTGTGTTGTGTGCTGCACCGATTGGGTGAACTAGCAAGATGTGCTCGTGGCGTCCCTTTTTTTGCAGTCCTTTCTTCAGCAAAAGCCGCGGAACGGCAGGGTTTCATCTGTTCGTTGTAATCCCTGCATGATCCATGTAGCTCTACTTTTCCTCCCTCTTCGCGTCATATAACCTCGCGGCTGCCCCTCACTTCATGACTCCACCTATCACTTAGGACTCTGCAGCCTTCGTATTCCTGTCTCCTTCTACTGCTTTCCTTGT
This sequence comes from Necator americanus, assembly GCF_031761385.1. Classification (NCBI taxonomy): domain Eukaryota; kingdom Metazoa; phylum Nematoda; class Chromadorea; order Rhabditida; family Ancylostomatidae; genus Necator; species Necator americanus. The sequence continues at coordinate 22,479,819 of NC_087373.1, forward strand.
CCATCTGATGATGTGATTTCGAATGTGTAGTGTTCCCGCATTCTAAAGAACCTAGTGATGGGTGTGGCCACGTAGGCTCCACCTCCCCAACTGCTTGTGCCTCAATACATGCGTCGAGCCCATCGTTATATAGTTCACTTATTGTCGTTGTTTACTGTCAGGTGTGAACGTTCCTCGCCTAACCTCAGCTAATGCGTACATCGATCGTCTGGATGCCATTCCGGCCCATTTCAGCGCCTGCACTCTGTGTGTGATGGACTTGAAGGAGATTGTCGTATACTTCGTCGTGTTCTGCTCCTCTCTGGCGGAAGCGATTCGGTGCAAATGCACTAAAGAATCGGAGACTGTTTCGTGCGTCGACGGAGTCTGCGAGATGGAGGCTGGATGTACGTCCCTCTTGCAACTGGTTTACTCATTTTATTATTCATCATATCCGTGTGGAACTTCTCGAGAACTGCGTGTTTTCATTTTGTAATTTCTCACTGCACCACTTGTGCAACACTCTTGAGTCTGTCTTATCCTGACATTCATTTTATTTTTTTCAAGGCTTTCTTTTTTTTTTGCTAGCAACGTAAAAAGCTGTGATCGCATGCGTTCATAACGAAGCAGCTGCGTGATTCCTCCTCGCAAGTCGCAGCTGTGCTCTGCTTTCTTTTTTGCAACGGAATTCATTGGAAAAATTGTCAGCCAAGCTCTCACGCTATACTCCACGTTTCACTACCAAAGATAACCGAACTGTCTGGAACTCTGATTCCTAGGAGCGTTCTCTTGTGCAGTGAGACGGGTTCTTGTGGAACCACCGTGTAAGGAAGAGGAATGTTTTGCTTGAATTCATTGTCATTTCTTCTCTCTGTTAAGGTTCTGAATTTTCCACAAAGGTTCTCATAGAAGTCTATTATGCCGATAGCATTCACGTTTTTCCGAAACTGCGTAAACAAGAACTTAGAACCCGTCATCGCTTTACTGGCGTTGTTGGCATATGTGTTCGGGATTTCATGTGTACGCCACTTTCTTGTTTGTAAGGTTCTACTATTTCTGTTCTGCTCAACCATTGAACCAATTTTTCGACATTGTGTGGGTGGTGGCTGACGATTGTCGAAACTTGAAAAAAAGCCACAAGCTTGACTTAAATCCGTTGATTTTCCTAACTGCAAGAACTGGGCTTTTTCATTAGTCAAATTTGATGTGTACTTCTTTCAGCAGGAATCATCTAGTGTGGTTGACTGCAGGATTAGTTCGTCCTATGATTACTGTTTATGTTGCTTTTAGATCTAGATTTATTGTAGGTACATCAGTCTAGATGTCAGACGTTTGTAATCATTTCAATTGCTCTGGAATCAAACACCACATTTCAAAGTAGTGTGGCTTTTTTCGTATTCTAAATCGGCTACTTGTCTTCTACATTTTTTTTTGAATTTCGGCTGTCGAAGTTACTTCGAAATGTGGTTGAAGGATGCGTTCTGTGAGAGTTCCTGGAAATCCACAACTTTTTGCAATACCAAGTTGTTGGCGTTATTTTGATAGCCGACAACAAGAAGCCAAAAAATTTGGTTATAGCGAATCGCCTGGCCTCGTATTAAAAAAGTAGACCGCGTGCAGTACATATATTCTTTAAGTTGTTATTTCTCGTTGTGGACCATATTTGATGCGTTAATTGATTCGTACATTCGGGGCGCTTTCAAAACTGGTTAGATTCTCTAATGTGGGGTGAAGAAGACAGTTTGGCAGAGAAATCATTCTAAACGGCACTTTTTAGCGAACTCTTTTGACTGCTCAATCCTGCTTCCAAAATTTCTCCTCGTTCAGAAACGATACCGATTTTGAGTGTCTTCAGTCTGCTTTGATTTTTAAATCAGTCATAGGAGCAGTGCAGAGAAAAGGAAGACGAACTTTCCTACAATAATCCAAAACTTCCGCTATTCGCCTTCAGTGAGAACCTAGAAACTGTTTGATGGATTTCTTGCAAAAGGCGAACTCTTCTACGAATCGCTAAAGGTCTCTTTTTATCGCGCCGTTGAAGCGTAACCGTGAGTAGTGTGGTGTTAGATCACACCTAAAAACGAAATATTGCGCAGCGTAGAAACCGCGATAACACTGCTTGCAAAACTGCCCTCTTCGACAGGAGTGCCTCCCTCGCCATGTTTTTTGATGATTGATAAAACCATTCATGGAAACAATAGGGAATAAAGTCATTTGTTTCGAAAAAAGGATTAAAAAAAACATTAGAACAACGCTGAGACGAATGATAAATAGGGGTCGTCGTTGGCAGTGAAACCGTCGCTGAGGATGGCTACGTAGAAGTTGCAGCAAGTTACAGTACTTCGCCAGCGTCTTTCTCAGGTAAAAGCGTCACAGACGCGGAGTTGTATGGAATCCCCTTATTATGAACGAAATTCTGGAATAAATCTCTGTTGTTCGACTTGTTCCGTCTGGAACCTGAACAATAATTCACTTTTTCCTCAATAATAAGTCATGTTGAATGCTTGATGCATTGCTGCCATCTCTATGAAGCACATAACGGCCTCAATAAATGAATGTGAAGGCTCTCACTGCTTATTGTGGGTACCATTTATTCGTCAAGAAATATCAAGTTCGCATTAGATTACGTCCAAATCGTATCGCAACCTCAAGATTGTGAGTTGTTTATGGAACGCGAGTAAGTGTCTGAATAATGGGAGCAATCAATGGTTGACGAAATGGAGAAATGCAGTCGTCCTTGAACAGGTGTTTGAAGCGTTAAATTCGTGAGAACTTCATTTCGCACTAAGCTCACTTATCCTTCAATTCTATTAGCGAAGCGTTAACCTCTAGCAACATGACGAATATTCATGATGCAAAGACGGAGAGAGCGGGGGAGGTCCCATAATCCACCCAAATCGAGGGCGCGTTGTTTACCGCAGTGTTAAGTGCGCAGCGAAGAGTTCATCTAGTGAGGGGTTCTGCTGTGGAGCACGTATTCTGTGTTGTGTGCGCATTAGCTTATGCGATTGTTAGCTAGGATTTCAAGGTGGTAAATGAAAAAAGAAAGAGCATTCCTTACAATCACCTACTCTGGCGTAGCTACGTAATTCTAACACACTCTGAAGATTTTTAAAATTTTTTTTTATCTTATATTGACCGGAGTATGCTTTTCTTTGCGAGGTCAAATCTCGATTTCAGCACAACCAACTGGACTGGCAAGGGACTCTAGTTCCACTTTTTATGTAATGTGTAGTCCCTCAAGAATCCTGTGCGAGCGCTGTCTAATTATTTCCATCGAAATTTCTGCTTTTTACCACCAATTTGTGAATGGCGCTTCTATACCTTCCATATCTGTGCCAAAGTGGTTTAACGCGTTACATAATGTGCCGTTTTGCATACCAACAGCTGCTGATCATTAACTTTTCAGGAAAACCACGATGTGGTGCGTTATGTGCATTATGCGCCTGCAAGGATTCTTTGTTCAGTCAATTAATTTGCGCGCCTAAGCTCAAACCTAACATTTCAAAGCACGAGGTCATCAAATGAATAATAAATTGTGATTCCTCACTTGAACAGCATTGTACGAAATGTGTTGAGGAAGGAACGGCAATTTTTATTCACTGCAAACTGATTTTTAAGGTATGGTGGAACACAATTACCGCGGCGACATCATTGAGTGATGTCCTCGAATTTAATAATATTAATACATATTTGATTGATGAACGAGCCTCTATCTGTCAAAGTAAGCGACAAACATCACTTTTTGTGCTGCATGTAATTTAACGTTAGACGGTACGTAATGATCGAAGCCTCCATGGCCAATAAATTGGCAGTAAACTTCTCTGGGAGGATGTAAACACTGACTTCATGCACTGTTCAGCTTCCCAGTCTATATTGTATAAAGCTGCACACGTGTTCACAAACCTGAAACGGTTGTGAGTTGAAGTCGAAAGCATAGACGCGTTTCAAAGGGTTCTTCAACGCAGCGCACTCTGTCCTTTTACTTTACATAATGGAATCTCTCAATTCACCACTACTCCTATGATCAAAGTCATAAGAAAATAATAAGTCAGCGATTAGATTACCAAGCTCATTCGAGCAGCAGTTTGCTAGAAGTTGTGTTAATTTTTTCACTTTACCACAGAATATTCTATTCGCTGTCATTTACGTACTACTCACAAAATACCTGGAAGTGAAGAAACTCGAATACATTATTCAAAATTGGTTGAAATGTCGCATATGGAATCCGCACAGAACACGAGATTATCCTCTTCCAGAATTTGCCTCTCCATTATTGGCCATCTCTCAATTATTGCCTCATTTTACGCTTTCTACTTACCACAAAACAGATGCGACACTATACCGGAAATCCTTGGCGCTGCAGATGTCCATTGTGTTTATGTGGTTTTGACCCCGCGATGACCTTCGTGACCAGCCAACCACGAACAATCGCTGCCTGTTGAAACTACGCCTCAATCGCACCAGCACGCGGTGAAGAAATCTGCATCGATGGGTGCTCTCACGAATATGCTCTCATCCTGGGATAGCGTAAACGTCATGTTAGTCTGCGATTCTGCTCGTCCATGAAGTGAATGGCAACCCATTAGTCGCACTGCATTACTAACTCCTGCATGAATTTGGAGTACGAAGCTCACGGCTGAAAGCTTCGTACCAATGATCTCAGGATAATGCTCTCGTAAAGTTGTTGAGTTTCCGAGACGTTTAAGTACTATAATGGAAGCGGTGAAAGTATAATACTATGCATGAATATTGAAAAACCGATGGTGGGTGGCGGTGCGGCACCGTCGCTTGCATATAACTGCTCATAAAATGGAAAATTCAGGACAACTCATATATCAATAGATTCCTCTCCTTGAGATCTATACAAGAACCGGCATATTGCTGAGAAACGAGCAAAATGACGCCAAATATGCGCCAAAAAGCAATAATTTGAACATAACATAACCTAAGGTTATAGTTGAAAAAGTGTTCAGAGACTCAAACTTTCACATTCGGTCAGAACATCCAGAATTTGTGTTGTTGTTGTGTTTGTGCAGAGCACACGAAATTGTTGGTTTGTTTTTTAAAGATCATTTATGCGATTTTGTTTATTGTGTAAAATCGCGGTCCGTCCTTACTTTGAACCTTTGTAGCAAGGAGAGAAGTTATCAAAGTAGCCAAAAAGTTGCTATGAAGAACTTAAGTATGTCCTTAGTAGTATGAATTTTATGGGATTTTTATTGTATGTGCGTAAACTAACTTCGTTCGTAAACTAGAGTAGCGCGAAGTTTGAAAATCCCACTTTTCGTCTTTTTCCTTTCACTTCATCTCTACTTTGCACCTCCGTTTATTTCCAGAACAGAGCTCAAATTGAAAGAACTTGAGCAGAACTCTTAAAACGCGCTCTCTTATAACATCTTCTTTTCATAACTTTCCATAGAAAGAAGGAATATGAAACCTCCGATTAAATTTTATGCAACTATTTCAGTACTATGCTCCTTGATTTACAAAAAATCGAGTTTGCCACAGCATTTCGAGTTGAAGGATATCGTTTTCAAAGCTACTCGGGATTATTTTTTTTCTATCAGACTTCGCGCCCCGGCTATTTTCGCACATCAACCAAGGCTGCCTATTGCATCATTGGCAACTACAATGATGGAAAGGCAACATTTATATAGACGTCTCATATTTTTGTTTGGAAACAGTTCTGAATTAATCTTTTGCAAATATAACGCAATGAAATCAAGGACTAAGATTAATCGAATTCTAGTGAAGATGAAATTATTAATATTGTTACCTAATCTGACCGCTCCAGTTCAGCTGTCATTAATACGATAAGATTTAAACTATATTATCCTTTGTTTTATACATGCAATTCGAACAACGACTACTACCTCTTTTTTATAATACATTGTTATTGCTATTTCAAAATTGACTCTAATTACAAATACTTCACGAAAAAACGAGCTACCCAACTGGCACTAACAAATTTCATTTTTTTCTGTTCCATTTACGTATTTGAATTTCTTGGAACAAAATCTGGAGCTGACATCCATACATCACAATGTTCCTTCCAGTGCTGCAGCAATGACTGCCAATGGTGCAGTAGGCCAACCTTGGTTGAGGTACGAAAATAGCCGGGGCGCGAAACCTGATAGAAAAAAAAATAATCCCGAATAGCTTTGAAAACGATATCCATCAGCTCAAAATGCTGTGGCAAACTCGATTTTTTGTAAAACAAGGAGCATAGTAATGAAATAGTTGCATAAAATTTAATCGGAAGTTTCATATTCCTCCTTTCTATGGAAAGTTATGAAAAGAAGATGTTATAAGAGAGCGAGAAAATGTATTCAGGGAAAAACAATCCTTATAAATTACAGTACATTATGCGCTTTAAGAGTTCTGCTTAGGTTCTTTCAATCTGAACTCTGTTCCTGAGATTAACAGAGGTACAAGGTAGAGATGAAGTGAAAGGAAAAAGACGAAAAGTGGGGTTTTCAAACTTTGCGCTACTCTAGTGTACGAACAAGGTTCGTCTGTCTATATGCAATACAGATCTCACAAAATGCAGACATACTTAAGCGCTTCATAGCAACTTTTCGGCTACTTTGATAACTTCCTTCCTTGCAACAAACGTTCAAAGTGAGGACGAACCGCTATATTACACATAAATTAAAATCGCAAAAATGATTCTAAAAAATAACAAATCAACAATTTCAAGCCTACAACAATTTCTTGCTCTTCTGACCAAATGTGAAAAATTGAGTCTCTGAATGCTTTTTCAACTGTAACCTCAGGACGTAGAGGAAAGGACTTAGGGCAAAATGACCACAAATATGCGCCAAAAAGCAATAATCGGAGCCCAACGTCCATTACTGTGACGTTTTATGTTTGAAAATAATTACTCTCATCTACCGTAAGTTCACCTAAACGGTAAAACAAATGCCCTTGCCAGCTTCAAAATGGAGATCTATTTACAACAATGCTTAGAATAATTTCTTCCACTGAATTAACGCAGTTGAGTGAAAAGATGTTGGAACTGAGTAGAAAACCCCCTACAAAGCGGAACTTCGCGTATTTCTGGAGACTGAAGAAGCAAAGGATTTCCTATGATTCCATTGTCAAAAACTGTTTTTTTTTTTTGGCGTTCTGTAATGCACCAACATTAATAAGGGTCCAAGCTTTAATGAGATTTTTTTTTCTTGTAGTGTATTTTTTTGGTAAAGAAAGACAGGAAAAAATATTGGCAAAAGTAGTTTGCTTCTAATTTACAATATTTGCAAAAGTTTTTGCACTGCATCTCGCCTGACATTAGTCAAGAAGGACAAGAAAGAGAAGTCTGGAACCAGTGTTAATTACGTTTCTCTATGGTTCCAATCTAAGGATTTGAATACCTTGCTTCCACCAAATGCGAGTTCCACGCGTTGTCCAGACGCGCGGTAAGACAGCTTATTTCCACTTGACAAGATGCTGGCTTCTCTAGCCTCGTTTTTTGTGGTTAGAGAACCTGAGTGAACGAAATCCCATCTTCTTGCTGCTAACATGCAAAGCAAACTGGAGAAACTTCTAGGAAGGAGATTGCCATTACTTGCTATCATGTGTACGAGCAAAGAAGTTTTCATACAGTCGGAGATGAATCAACACGTAAATACAGTGGAAATTGATGCAGTATAGCACTCTTGAGAATTTGCATTCCATTCTTAACTGAAATTCATTACTAACCTTTGAAGAAAATCTCTACAGACTCATCTTCTTCGGTTGCATTGAAACGGGAGATCATTTGCGTCACCAGTGAGCTATTGACAGTCAATTCAGTTTCTGTACCTCAAATTGGTGTTCAGAATGCTTTGACAAACTCTCGATACCGTTTCGTTGTAACTTTCAGAGAATACTAAAACTAGTCCGAAATTCCGGGAAAGGAGCAATGTAGTTCGGCTGTGGATTTTTTCTCTTCATCTTCCACATTCGCCTCTTACTCTCACTCGAAATTTTGTGCATGGCCGCCTTTTTAAATGGATTATTGCGAATGCGAAAATCCACTATAGTGTGCAATTTCTTGTTGATTTGTTGCTTGTTGCGATTTCTTGTTCAATTGCAATTGAACGGAATCACCGTTGATGAGGCGGAATAACAATGTTCTCTCTCATTTCCTATGGAGTGCTCACATTAGTGTCTTTCCATTCGAAACAATATTAAGAGAGCAGCGCAACGTGTGTTATAAAAAGCTGGATAAAAGGCTGTGAACACTTTGGTGAAAAACTGTGTTAAACGTCTTTTCCACGGAAGTGGCAGGTCTACAAGTGAAAAATGGAAGAAAGTGCGTGTATAAGTTGCAGTCGTACCTCCAAATTCAATATGTTGCAGCCATCAGAGAAGGTCAGGAATGTGGGATTCCTTTCAAACGATCTCTATACTGTATCTGTCATTTGTGAACTGTATAGTCGGGTTAAAACGAAATGAAGCAGGTGCAGTTACGTAAGCGGCTGCGCTCCAAGCGGTGCGGTAGAGGTAGCCGTTGGAATCGAGGTGGGACCATCGCAAACTGCAGTGATGAGTGATGCTAGCAAGGATCCCTCCTCGATTCCATCCGCGGTTCTCCATCGCACCGCTCCAATTGCAGCTGCTTACGCAACTGCACCTAGCTACAAAGCGTTTTGACCCGACTATACAAAACTTTGTTTAACGGCTTGTCTCGGTAAGGTGCCTCCTTCAGATAACTAAGATAATCCCGACGGAAGTGTTTGGATTTCTCATTGACATCAATAGAACCATCTAACGCATTTCGTGGGCTTCCGACAAAGATCCGTCTATACTATCTATTCCGGACTTTTAGAGTAGATCGAAAAGAATTCTGAAGATTTCCGTGCAGGTAGTCTGCAGCAATATCTTAGTACTAGTCATAAGATTGGAGCGCTGTGCTCTAGCCGAAAAGTCCATCAAAATGCGTCTGTTGACTTGAGTTGATCGACGCATAGTAGCGCAAGTACCGTGAGGTGAGGACGACGTGGTGTTTGCAAAACTTTGAAGAAATGGGATAAAAAAAGGTCTAAAGGTAGAGGAACATCAGTTCTGGATGGAGCTTGAGAGGCCGGTAAGAGCAGTAGTACAACAACAATAACAATTGTATCAAGGAGAGGTAAAAAGGTCGTAGATGATCTATATTTTGATCTCTTTACTCTCTACATTGAAAATGGTCTTACGTTTTGCTCCACCGGATGTGGCGCAGCTGGTTGCACGCACTTGTCACTCAGCGCAGCATTATCCAAGCACAATTACAAAATGACGTGATCTTGGTAAATATCCCAAATGCAAACATCAAAAGTCAGCTTGTTAGAAACAGACTATATGATAGATACTACGTCTGTGAAAGATGTGTTATTTGTCCTTACGGAAAAAACAGGCGACTGCGCAAAAATGGGGGTAATATATGAGATTGAGTGCTTGATATGCAATGCAACTCACGTTGGGGAGACCGGTAGGAATCTCGGAGTGAGGATTAATGAACACATGGCCGGAAAACGACGAAAAAGTTTGATAACACCACTAGGAAGGCACAGACATGAGGCCCAAAACGGAAACGATTACGATGTGAAATGCGTTATACTGGCTCACGAAACAGAAATATCGGCAAGGAAGACGTTGGAGGCGTTTTTTATTCTTAAAAGAAACCCTTCAATGAATAATAGGAATGAATGCTTGTCGATAACGAATGAGTTCTTGCCACTTGTACCGCTCTGTGACCTATAACCGCCTGATATTCTGTGTGTAGATCAAATAATCTATGTCGTCGCTGGTGATCTACACGCAGTAATACTCATTCGCTGGTACACTGAGTGACAAGTGCGTGCAACCAGCCGCGCCACATCCGGTGGAGCAAAACGTAAAACCATTTTCAATGTAGATAGGTTTTTGTTTTCACTACCCTGAACGATTATCGAAACACTGACCCAGGGTGGTGTGGCACTTGACGGGATAAACGTAGCATTGTTCCAGTCATCTTCTATTTAGGCCTCTGAAGACGGCGAAAAAGCCGAAACGTCAGGCAAATAAAGGTTCCATCTAAAAACCTCGTATGCGCACTATAGCAAAACAATCGTACGACAGCCTCAACAAAACATCTGATCAACTTGTTGCCAAATGAGATCTTTCCAAAATGAGAGGTTCCTTACGACTACAAGACCAGCAAGGTCGTGTTGTTATAGAAGAAGAGGGATAGGCATTACACTGGGAAGCATCGTCCTGCCTGTTTATTGTTTGTCATGTAAGCGGAATTTTGAGAAGAGTTCAGCACGGCTGACCACAATACAATGTTTTGGAGCATCGATGCATTGCGAGATAACAGCGTGCCGCTGCCTCACTTTCCGCGAGTTGAGAAAGGCATATACTTGTAATAAAAGGGTTCACGAAAGCTTTGAAGAGCGAAGGCCCCATTGCATGGGTTCGAAGCCTCTTCAGTTAAATGAGAAATGTGAATTGATGGTTGACCACTCGATCAGATCGTTGCAGATCATCAGTTCGGGTTCCGAAAAAGACGATTCACCGCATTGGTTGTTCATGAATACAATTAACATCCAGATTGTACATCTCTCCGAATGCAACATATAAGTTGTACGCGCCCTTCTTCTACTATTATAAAACTGTTCAATTTCTTGAACTTTTCTTAAACCTCCAAATCTCCAATTGTAAAGAAGGTACCAGCACGGATTCTCTCTTCGAAATTCGTGTTGAGTAGCATAAGAGCAAGCATTGCTTACGGGCATCACATTATATCGTCTGACCTTTTGACGGTTGGTAACCACTCTCTTCATGCAATCCTTTCGACCCCTATGACACCCGTCTTCAGAATGAAAGGATCTCAGACCAGTGGAAGAATTACCAAGGCGTTCTTATTCATTGGAATAATGATGGAGAACACTTTTGTAATTAAAGTTTCATTTGTTGCGCATTTGAGGTCATTTGAGAAAGAAGTGGATTCAATCTCGAAGAAATGACCAAGAATAAAACACTAAATGATGAAACCAAGTCGATAAAAGGGTTTTCTCAAATCATAGCTCTGATGTCGTCACATAAAGTACCAGTTATGGTCAGGGCGAAACTTCACGAAACTCTGAGCGGATGGTTCGGATCTAATTGGGATCATCGCGAACTGCACCAATGAGTGGCGACGGTTCTACCTAGATCCTAGCCACTACGCTCTACCTCATCGCTTCGAGCGCACCGTTTTTGCAACAGCACCGAGCTTCTCTGATCCCACTACAAGCAAAGGGAATGACAGCGGGATCCAATCCCTTGAAGAGTCTAGGACTGCTGGCGACGAGAAAGACGTTCCAGCTTATGAAGAACACATACAGAGAGAAGAAGAAGGAAAAGAACTTGAATATTCTCTTTAAAAAATAAAGGATTCTTTATACGTGAATGCTCGTTGAAAATGATTGTAAAACCGAGCACAAAGATGGGGAGAACATCAGCTAGACTTGCACGAGTCTTTAGAGCCAGGGATCATTTTTACTCTCATGTTCGACTAGACAGTTCATATTGTAGAATTAGACGACAGATGGACCAAAATCCCTTGTTAATAACGTATTGATCATGAGAAATGCAAAACTCTGCTTACGGGGAGTGACTGAGAGATGTGTTGGTGCTCTTGCAGGTTGCAATGACCATGGAAACTACCAGTGGTTGAGGTCTCAGTGGAACGCGACTCGAGAATCGGGGGAATGGAAAGAATTGAGTCGAAATGATGCGAGTTTGAATCTGCACAAACAGTGCAGAAGGGCTCTAGAAGCATCAAAGTATACAAATTATCAAAGGTCGATATACTGTCTCATATAGTTAGTGAGATAGTGGAATAAAAATGAGATTTTACGCTTAGAAGTGTGGAGAAGACATCCTAAAGAGGAGCAACTTAGTTGGATCTCTTTCTGAATTTCTAAACCCAAAACCGAGTTCGAAATAAGTCTCGGAAAACGTATGCCATCCTCTTTTACACCTGTATTGTGTCACATTATTAATTTTCGGGTTATTGAGTTTTCTCCAACTCCCTAGTGAAATCTGAGTTAGAGTTACTTAGTACGGTTAAATTATTAATCGTATGCCATAACGAGAACCCAAAGAGAAAACCGCATCACTCGTATCTTTCTATTTTGCCGATGTTGATTTCATCTTTGTGTACTCTGGCTCAGACACACTTCCTTCCTGGAATTTGACTGTTTGCTCACATCTGCATTTTCCATATGAAAAAAAACAAACTAAGTTTGAGTTGGGCTCATTTTACCACCTAGAGACTGTGGACGTTCCAGAACTCGTTATTTTGCAAATGCTTGGTTTGGTGCTACATTAATTTTCTGGTAGGAAATACTCAATAGTTGTTCAGATTGATTTTATAAATGAGAACCTTTATTGAGTCATGTCAATAAGTCAGTAACGTATGTGAAGTAGAGACCAAAAAACTGTTAAACCTATTGCTTCTGCATCGTCGCCTTGGTTGGGGCCTGGGAAGACAGAACATTCGTAACGTATCCTCTCAGATTCCACATCAAAGTAAACTACCATATAAGAGCACATCCCAAGTCAGAAACATATGTATGTATTAATTTAGCTTGAGCAACTGCATTTCAGAAGGAAGAGCTGAAGGAGGTGAGCAGTTTCCACCATTTCTAGTCACCAGTCAACTCTTAAAACCTCGCAAAGAAGGCCGTCATTTTGCGGGCAACGACCTGTGTAGGCTAATTCGTTGACATATTTCTTCCGTAGATGCTGAATTTTTATCAAGTAGTATCCACTGATTCTTACTTACTGAAACGCTCTTTACTTTTCCAACCGAGAGCAATCGCCATTTTAAAAAATTTTGCGGATTTTGGACAAGATACATAACGTTGTGTATTGTTTGCCAACTCACTCATCCCTCCAAAATAATGAAGGAATACCAAACATAGAAGCCCTGCTCAGGAAGTTCTACGGCTTGTTAGGAAAAAAAACCTTTACGTCTTATTTTGCAGTAATTTGGTCTAGTAATCAACATAATTTAATACCGGTGATTCCAGTACCTGCATGAATTTCCCTTCTGTAGACTGCAATGTGCATCATTTTGAAAGTTCAGCATTACTAAACTAACCGTCATTTTATGGAGAATGTGATGTGAATACGATGTCTTCTTATGTCGTTAACAGAAGAACTTCTCCATATCTGTTAAAATAGTATCAATCTTGGGAGAGCTCAAGTAAAAGGACACGGAAAATGCTGTGGAAAACGAACTACGTGCTGCTCACATTCTCTCGAGATAGTAGCGATGAAATTCCATGCCTAATTTTATTTTGCTACCCAAATTTCTTTGTTGTGATAGACTGAGCGAACTCTGCAGCTTCAGAAAGGATGCAACAAGGACAGTGAACAGCACCTCTAGAAGGGATCTTGCTATTTCCGTAGTCGGTGACGGATATTTTTTGCTTTCCTTGTCCTCAGGCATTCTTGGTTTTCCATTTGCATTTCACTTAATAGATCGTCTTTTGCAAACATTTTCATGTTATATCCTCTCCCATTTCCAACGTAAACTTTCCTGCAGAGCCTTTTAGAACTTGTACGAGAAATACATCTCACGATGTTTGTCCCTATTGAATTCCATTTACCTCACAAGAAGCACCGTTGTAGATAATACTCTGCAGAAAGCAAACAGAAAGCTCTCAATGCCGAATTGGAGGCCGCTGAAGTAAAGGAGTGCACTTGAGAAAAATTGACAAGAAACACTTTACTGAGTCATTTCAAGAACACATGAGTGAAAGCGGTTGTTAATGGGACGCTTTTCAGCATGCCTGATGTTAGATCATCCCACGCTTGGAGTTCACTACACATGTCATAGTAAGCTGCAGAAGGACGGATTCTGTCGAGAAAAAACATCGAAAAGCGGAGCTGTTGTGAGGATTTGCGGTTGCAATTCTGATGACTTCTGCAACTATTCCTATTGGCCAGACAAGTACGTGATGTTCAACTTCTTCCTCTTGATTGATTGATTCTTATATCGTTCTCTTATATATGTATGTAGTTATGAATATATATGTGCACATGATCCCTCTGCCTCATGTCCTTATTTTCTTCTATGGGAAACCCAATAATCTCCAAACAAACATCTAATCACATTTAGCTGTGCGGTAATCTGAGTGCATCCTTTGCAGTGCAATAAAAACTGGAGGAGCTGTTTTAGGTGATCATCTTGTTTGGGTAATGAAGTTGTTTTCGTAATTGTAAACACGACTGAAGTTTGAAGGATAATCTATAAGAAAGAAAATCAATAAGAAAGCTTCTTAACACATGCGACTAATATATGTGCTTCCTGGGCATCACTTCTGTAATTCTTGGGCTTGATTTATATCTGTTGTTGACCTGCGATTTGCCTGAGTGAACGAAAGTAACGCTTCCATTCGTCAGCACGTGTGGGAGTTGTTCAGTCGTTTCTGCCTTCTCGAAGAAGAACATCAATTCATAATGGAAGTAGAGAACTATATCCGAAGGCGTTAGTTCTTCTCCATTCTAACTTATCAATCCAAGCACTTGGAGGTCCAATCAAACTGTTCTTGTTCACATTAGGGTTGCGATTCATTTAATTTTACTTTTCTGTGAAATTGTGCGTTAAGCATCCCTGATGTTCAATCACTGACGTTTCTCACTTGCATACACGAGAAGAAAGGGTCCAGGTTTTTGAAACGTAGGTCAAGACAGAAAGAAGGATGGCGCGAAAGGCGCGTCCGCATGGCAGCGTTGTGTTATGTTGGAACTGAATATTTTGGGTGAGATTGAATCAGCCCCCTTATTCGCGTTGATGATTATGTTGTTGTGGAATGGTGAAGTTTTGTTGTGAAGTAGCTACATAACTTACGAATAGCTGGTATGTGTTATGAAGGGATGATCGATGGATATCACAAAAGACGTCATTTTGCACTTTCGCCATACTTTGATGAGTTTCGAAGCAGCGAGGGTTGCCCAGCCACGCTGAATACTTTTCGCACCCTTTTAGGCTCATAAGGTTGTTTTCCATGACTATCTTCTTTAAATCCAGCTTAGTATTGGTAAACTTTGTAATTATCTTGTAGACGGCAAGGGGTAAGCGGTCTGGATGATGGTTGACGATTTCATGCAGATCTTTTTCTCGCACAAAAGTAAACGGTCCTGCTGATTTTTGCACTGGTTGTGAGCCTGGTTTTGTGGTAAGTATCACTTGTGCAACATTGTCAGCGCTTTGATTAGTGGTGATAGCAGGTCGTTCAGAAACTTGCTTGAACTTGATCTCCTTTCTCGTGGGTGGATGTGCATAAGCATAGCTAATTGAGCATAAGCTAAGAAGATTGCAAAAAGTTGACATTGAGCAACACGTTCTCGGATTTAGACGTTCTGTTGGTGCTGTTCGGGCACATTGTGACATTTTTGTTGAACAGTCGGAAACAACAAAAGCCTCATTCATTATGTTGCTATCCTAAAGTTGCTCCGCCATTTCCCAAAGTATTGGCCGTCGATACTCTCGATATTTTGCGCTGCCCTTTATCACTTAAGATGACGTTGTTAGAAGGGAAAGCAATGATAGCAAATGTATGTTCATTTCCTTCTGGAACCTCACTTTTCTTATCATTAAAGCGGGATAACAAGTAGACAAAATGGAGCTTTTTTGCATCTCTTGTTTTTGCATTTGATCGGAACAAAAAGGCCACTGGAGCTGAGATTGGTGTTGTGTAGAGAGGAAAGAGAACAGTGCTTGAAGATGCTGAACACAGTTGCTGTTTGACCTCAGAATCTTTCATTTCAACCCTTCTAGTTTTTTAAAGATTTCCATTATTTTTCCCATGATCTTAAATGTCTTCCTTGTTCTTTTTTTGAGTTATGATGCCTCGTTCGCTGTCCTCCACACTCAACACAATTTTTACGAGCAGCATCAGCATCCGACATGTCAATTAAATGCAAGCACCAGCTGTCGAAATTGCCCTGTTCTCTTCAGTGGACATATTATTTTAATGATCTGGAGGAACAAACATTAATGAGGTAACGAAGTAGCAGCACAGAGCCAGAAATTCTCTATAAAATGATATGTAACATATTTAACTATATGATATTCAACTAACAGTTATTATTTCCGCATTTTAAATTTGGAAGCAAACCTCATGATTTATTCGTAGCCCAAAAATATTGAACACAATACTACTAGATTGAAAGCGATACGGATTGCCTTTTTGAAGGTGAACGGAAACTGCGAATATGCTTGTAGCGACAGCATAACATTACCTGATTATGTTTCAAAAAGCTTTGAACGTTTGTTTTTCTGAAAGATTGGGTTTCTGGTGGCAGGTCTAGCAGCGAAATCTGATCCTTCAGGTGTTTGGAACATAGATAAAGCGATTAGCGGATTGCTCTTACAAACTGTTAAGGTGGCTTTTAACCTTTTAATATTTTTCGCACTACAGTACATCCATTCTTGCCTTCTCCCCGGCTGTGTCATCGAGGATTATTTTGAGCCATTTCTGAACGAGGGTGATAAAGGGGAAGATAAAGATTTTGGTAATGAGTTTTTGGATTGCAATGGATCTCACTTATAAAGGATGAGTTATGTCAAAAGTGGATGGTTGAGGTGAAACGCTGTTGCAAATTCCTCAAAAAGGATATCCAGACACTTCTGACAATTCTGACAATTTTCATATGAAGCTCGTCTATGTGAGCAATGAAGCTCACAATTATGAATTTATGAACGCTTTCGACCTAATGAAGCACTTTTAGATTTTTATACATAGCTAGCACTTTTATGACTGGAAACAAACTGCTAAGATATTAACTATGTGTTTGCACCAAAAGGTAAGTAGGAAATTCGAATAGTTGACTCATGAATCTTTTCATTCATCATTTTTCTGGCTTTCCATGCAAATAAGGTTGTTTGTGTCAAAAAGCGGTCACATTAGTCTTATATGCTCTAAGGTATGTCTTGTGCCTTTTCTTGTAGCTGTGATTTAGCACTCCAAAATGAGATGTAGGATCTCCTCGTGACTAGAACAGCTTCGGTAGTGTTCACTTTCAACTTAAAGACACTGAATAAGGTAAATAGACAATTCGTTAGATGAATAAAATTTGTATCAACCGCGCGTGTAGTTCGAGACAAAAGGAAAGATTCACTACATCTCCGCGCTGAGTGCTGATCTGCGCAATCGGTAAGATGTTTCGCTGTTGCTGCAGCATGATCGATCAGAGGATCGAATCCGCGCTAGTGACAACCAATCTTTTTATCCCTCCGGGGCTACGAATTGATACCAGACTTTGCGGGGAAGATAAAAACGCTCTGATTTATCAGGTAGCCCCAGCAAGTCACTCTGTATAGACTAGTCCCCCGTTCGTATACCTTAAAACGATTCTTAGTTGAAGTGAATATGGTGGAGCATACCAAGCGGATTGATCAACGCCAGACGCTTTAGCCTTTATCTAAAGCCTTTGCGTTTTTGATGCCAGTACTCTCCTTAAAATTCATATGAGGAGTTACAGGTCAAAGTGATCGGCGCTCATCAATTCCTTGGGAATGCCCCAGTGCGTTTGACTCCAATTCATTCGTTCCAGATTTATGAGCGCGCACGTGGGCGAGCAATGTCTTGTGGGAGCAGCCGATATACAGAATCGGTGTTTGTAACCTCTCGGACAGCTGGGTTAAAGGCATCACCCCACGAATCTGAGGTGGCGCAGATTTCAGGTGGAGTATTCTTATAAGGGATAGTAGATTATGGAGAGGAGGGTGATTCCGTCCATTTCTTCCTAATGGCCGTAAAAAACGGCCAGAAAGATGCGGTGCCGCACAAGGCTGGTGCGCTCCAGTCGAACTCCCTGTAGAAAATAGTGCGCCAGAACGCCTGTAGCCGTATCTTCCGGGCAGTTTCTTACGACAATTAGGAAGAAATAAACGGAATCACCCCCCTCTCAATAGTCTCCCATCCCGTATACTAATACTCCACCTGAAATCCGTACCACCTCAAATTCGTGGACTGATGCCTTTAACCCAGAGCGGTTTTGAAGCAGAGCATATGACCATGTGACCTTTACGGAACTTCTCACCAGCTTCGTTACTTCCACTGTATCCTTCATAAATGTTATGAGAACGTTAAATAGCTCATCACCCCTCTTCTTGCTTACATTTTTGTTCATTCTTTGTTTAGCTATTTTCTTCTATATATTTTCGAACAAAACCAACAACACGTGTTGTCCGTTGTCCGTTCCAAAAAATCTGTATCCGTTTATCAGCCCTCACATTTCACCATCCACCATAGCAATGCAGGGACGGATACCGTAGCACTGCAGTTGAAAGAAGAGGATCGCGTAAAAGCTGTAAAAGCACAGAACTGTGCTATTCTACTTATTTATTATTATATTATATTATATACGTGGTGTTCGGTAACGATGCGAACTACGAGCCAAGAAGCCGCTGTCGAATCATTAGCGCCACTCTCTACAATTATAAATGGGTATAGTGCTGTAGGAATGAACGAGACTACCACTGAAAATAAGGGCAAGAGAACTAGAGTTTGCCATGTTTTTTTTGCAACCTATTCCACTGAAGAAGTATATTTATACTGCTGCTTTCTATGGTGATGTCCTCTTTTGCACCCTTTTCCTTATTTTGGAGTAATTTCAGATAAAAGAAAACAAAGGCTGGTTTCAGGTCAGCTCTCGCTTCGCCGTTGCCGCAACGCCAGCCAGTCGAAGAACGTATACGGGTGGAAAACGGAGCCAAATTAACCATACTCTCAAATACCTTCATATTTTTCTTGCTAGTTCTTTCCTTGTAGCGATTTTCCATGAAGTAATTCATACACTAGCGTTATCTCATGATATGTTGAGTCTGGCTGACGGGCTCTTGTCGTGCTCATTTTCTCTATGTCGGATTGAAATCCAAGACGCTGTTCTTCTCCAACGATTCTTCCAGTTTCTCTCGTTCGTGAGAGGTTATCATCGCCGACTCGGCTGTTTTCTCATTTCCACTCGTCCTTACTGTGTGCCGTACCGCAGCACTGCATTGTTCTTCAATTTCTGGTGTGCGAAAACGAAGACAGAAAATATCTTCGTAGATTTGCGGTGCTTGACTTCGAATTCTCAAAAAGAATACGTTTTTGTTTTGTTGTTCACGTGTAACTTTAACAAGAAAAATTGCTGCGATCATATCTAATCTTGCACCGTCTCTATACATAACGACTTTCTTTCATTGTCGCGGAAGCATACTTCTCAAAGTTTAAAACAAATGCTACTTCTGGCCACATTTTTAGTCGACTTAAAATGTTTAGAAACCACTTTGACATGTGTGTCGAAGTACGAACGTCGTTTAGAAAATCAACAAAATAGCTGTTTTAAATATTCCTAACCACTACTGGTTTCTGGCTTTTACATTTACCACTGCTCTTAAGGAGCTTTCTAATCGGCTCTTTTGATAACGGTGAATAAAGGAAGAATGAATGAAACGATTTTATAGGGCAAGACAGTTCACTTTCTGCTCGTGAAGTTAGATTCAGAAAAATCGATAAATTGTCGTAGAATGGTTGTACGGAGTTCATTTCCTCTCGTGCCGAGCTGCAAGTACTTGGAATTAGTTGGCAGAGTTGGCACATCCTAGGAAGAACTGTTCTGTCATTAACTTTGATCTGTAACCAGATCAAAAAATTCGAGGGTGAAACTTTCTGCCAGTGTCGGGAGATTTAGTGTAGGTGAGTGAGATTTTCGTCTCAAATTCAAGGTCGAATAAAAAAAAAGGAGGGGGGGGGGGAAGTCTAGTATTGTCTGCTCTTTGGTGATGAGTCACACTTTCCTTGTGGGGTGAGGATTTTTTTTACATATACGCACGTTGATGTATATACGATTGTAGTCAGATTGTATTCTAAACGGTCGGCAACAAGCTAGCAATCAAGTGAGTGTGAGGTGCAAAGGAAGTGGTTTGGAATCGCTTCCTATCCACTCCGAAGTAAGCGGCAGCTGTTAGTTTACCCTGAATCCGTGGGACTAGAACTGAGCCATAAACAGACTAGTTTATGCATTGCGTTTATGAACTACCAAAAACGATCACCTGGGCCGCCGTAACGTAAGAAAACCATAAATGGCTATTAGTATAAGTCAATTTCACGGTAAAAGGGTTAAGTATGAAGCGCAGAGCGTTGATCAATTGTCTAAGCATTCGATTCCGGTTCAGAATTGTCCGAGGTTAATGGCACACACACATCTCTGCCCTAGTTAATGCAGGGGCTGGCCAATGTATCAGGCTACAGCTTTTATCCTCTTAGACTAGACTGCTTAAAAAAATGAAAGACCTACCTGATTCTAAGAAGATTTCTAACTTTCGATGGTGTGATCACAACCGAACCTCTTACCGACTGCGCTACCCTGGCCCTATCTCCTATATATAAGGATGTATTTTAGATAAATTACACAGGACTCATATGCTTAAATACTGTGAAAGCAATTACTGAAGATCTGAATATGCAAATCAAGAAGATCAAGTATTGTTTCATCGGATGAAAAAGATAGGATGACATTGAATACTCGATGACATCTATGACACTGGAAAATAACTGGTCCTGATAAGGTAAGAGGGTAAAGGGGGTGGCCTGTTGACAATATTACAAAGAAGAAAAGAAGAGAAACTCGAAACTTTGTACAGGGTCCTAAAGAAGTTCAGCACAAAAGATTACCTTCTGTGAAGTCGGTTGTTTTGCACTTTAACAAGGATTGGCTCTGAGAGACCCCTAAAAGACTTTACATTAGTATTTGGGGTTTTAACGAATTGAAAGGGATTACCCTGACTCCTTTTTTCTTCGAACTGGTCGAGCTGGCACCAGCAATTTTCTCATTTGTCCCGATCGCGTACCAGAGTCCCGCAGCGGTTTATTTTATCGCGTGGGACACGATGAGCATCAGAATTTTCTTAAAGGACTTCGTGAAGAAATTTGACGCTCTCGGCTCTGGTCCAACGGTTGTCGTTAAAGCGCATCATGTGTCCGGCCCACCTTATTTTACTTTCCTTGGCAAACGCAGCGTCTCTAATCTTCGATCGCTGACGTAGGATAGAACATCGTTCCCGTCCCTCACTTGCGTGATGTGAGAGACTCCTAGCATCACTCTTTCAATTGCGCTTTAACAAGGATTGGCTCTGAGAGACCCCTAACGCTCACCGCATTTAATTCCTGCTTGCAAAGTACTTGAGTTTCTGAAGCATAGGTTAAAGCAGGAAGAGCGATGGTGCTGAAGAGGTGAGCATGGGTCCGGGTGTTTTTCGTCTTCTTCACTACATCCATAATGCTTTAATGAGCTCCCCAAACCGCTCTTTTCCTCCTGTACAGCTCGAGGTTAGGGTTAGGGTTCTCTTCATGTTCAATTCGTGACCCAGATAAATGCAGCTGGTGCAGTCAGATATGTTCGTTCCATTGAGCGTTAATGGGGCATCCGAGACCCATCCGTTTCGCATGAACAGTTTCAGCTGAAAGCCGATGCATCCACATGTTTCGACGAATTTGCTCACTGTTCGCTCCGCTTGACTGAAGCTAAATGTTGTTAAAACGATCTCATCAGTAAAGCGCAGATGATGTAGCTGCCTAACATCAGTCTTCATCCCCACGTCTTCCCATTCCAACTTTTGCATTGCAAACCGGAGAGTGGCCGTGGATGTTTAAGGTGAAATTGTTCCACCTTGTCGGACCCCTCTCTTCACGTCGATGATGATATTCTTGTAAAATGGCGAAATTCCGGTCACTAAGTTAGTGTACATCGTCGTAGTACCTTTACGTGCTGAATAGGGATGCCTTGATGAATAGAGACGGTTATCCAAGGCTTCCATGATCGCTTCCCTCTCAACTGAGTCGAAGGCCTTCAAGTTGATGAAGGTGAGACAGAGCGGCATTTTGTACTCTTGCGATACTTCGGTGAGTTTGATGTCTGAAACAGTGTGGTTATGGTCAATCGTGCTGAATCTTCTTTGAAACCTTGCTTGCTTGCAATGCTGTCCTTCATCTTACACCTTTTCAGTTTTATTAAGGATCACTATTGTAAACTATTAAGGATAACTGATAGTAAGCAGATTGGGAGATATTTTCCGATGTCATGTAGATCTCCCTTCTTGAACAACGACTTGTGGGTCCTCCACTCTTTGGATACCATGGATTTCGACAGTGTAGATAGCCTCGCCAGAGTGTTGACAAGTAATACTGACGGAATATTCTTTAGTAATGATCCTATTCTGGGCCAACAGCCGTGCGATTTTTTATTGAGATGATAGCATGTCGTACATCGCACGGGGGAACCTCAGGAATGACATGCCCATCTTCCCTGAGATGGCGAGAAAGCAGAGACCTACGATTTCGGACTTAAGTTCTTGGTTGCCTGCGGCTTGTGCTGCTCCACCCAGGTCAAGCGTTCCGATAAACAGGTGCCTCTTGGTGGTTTTAAAACTCTCAGAATTCCTCCTGCAGTGAAGGCGGTGAACGAGCGCATCTTATTCGTCGTTGATGTTGTCGATTGCTTTCCCAAAAGCCTGCTTGTGTACCAAAAAGATTTGAGTTAATGATAGTCCTGGGGATTTGCTCTCTGAGCTTAGGTGCTTTCTCTTTTCTCCATGTAAAGGGAAATTTTTCTTGGAGGAGAGGATGGTACGATCAAGCATGAAACTTTGGTACAACAGCGACATTTGTCAGGCAAAACGTTTTACTGACGATGATGTGGTCAAATCCATTATGGTGCTATCTAGCGGGTGACTCCCACGTCCAGGGTAGACAAGAGTTCTTCTGAAATTGCGTGTTCCCTTGGATGGCCGTAGTCGTCATGATGATCTCGGAGAGCCTTCCATCCCATTAATTCCATTGTAAGCCGTAGGTCCCGAAGTGAAGTTCCTCAGGCGTTCTTCTCCGACCAATTTTGGCATTGAAATCACCAACAATAACCTCGCAGAAGGTAGAACTTCTTTAGATCCGTACAAAAAGCCCCAACTTCTTCTCCGTAGCTTGATGTTGGAGCCTAAGCGACGAAGATAGTCAAGGCTGGCTTTGAATCACATCTTCTTATCTGCAGACTTCCTATTCGGGTCTTAAGTTGTTGGAAAGAGTCGCTGTTCTTTGCCAGATTTGTGTTGACCAACTCTACCAACTCGTCTAGCGTTGCTCGTTCCTAAGAATTGTTCCTCTCCGGATTCATATAAGGCGTTGAGAGGGTAGCGTCGTCTCGTCTCGGTCACTCCGATGGCGTCGTACTTAATCTTCCCGGCTTGCATCATCAGATCTTTGATGGCCGCTCCAGATGCAAGCGTACGTGTGTTATAAGTACAGATCACCATCCTAGACCTTTTCCGTTTCGGTAGCCTATATGACTCCTGCAACTCGCCCTCTCTGACGTTACCGTACCCTTTTTAGCCGGAACGACGTGCAGATACAAGGAGGTCATGATTCAGTCCTGGCTTAGCAGAAACAAGGAGTCTAACCCCAAAATAGTGGATTGAAGGTGAAGAAGAAATTTTTGAAGCATGGGGCAGAGATGGAAAATTACTGATTTGAAACCCTTTTCCTACATTGGAATCAGATACCAATAAAGAGTAATTGTCATTGTATTGTATCTACCAAAGAAAATGAACAAATAATAATGTTTTTTTTAAGTAGAGAATTGTTGTTTTACAATGTCTCGTAATATGTGGAAATAGTGTAGTGGAAATTAACACTAGTGTGGCAACGAGGATTGATTCTTGTTGAAAAGAAGACGTAGACCTCTTGTTGAAAAGAAGACCTACTCGTCGTTAACTCATGAGAAAAATGTGAAACCAGCCTCGAGGATCCTCGTTTATGTTCCAATATCAAGCTGAGAAGAAGAAAAAAGCGAACATTCTGATTTCTACAATCTTCAAGAAAGACTCGACAGAAAAGTTTGTACCTTTCGTTAAGTCACTGTTGATAACTTCAACACTAAGGTTAAAAAAACGTCTGGAAAGTTTAACACTTTCACCCTTTCATGTGGCGAACAGTGGAAGAGACATTCTAATGTCATACTGGTGGCAGTCATTCATGGAAAATCACCATTAAAACTCTAAAAAAGGTAGCCATAAAGAAATATGTCAATTCATCGCCAACAGAGAACATTGAACGTGGCGGATGTCACTGTTGTCTCGAAGTTCGCAATATCTTCGAAGAATTTTTTTTTTTCGTGAAGAGGAGGTGCGAAATTCATAGAGGACGTCCCAGTCCATCATTGGTTGGAAAAATTCCACACCATTAACCGTCTTTTAGGAAGATGATGCAGTTAACAACGTAATTGGAGAATGTGATGGATTTATCAAATATCTTCTCTATATAAGGAAAGTCAAGAGCGCTGAAATTCACCCACGGACGCCGTTATCTGGAAACTTTCGAGCAGAGCGAAAAAGTGGAAGTGAGAGTTTACAGTTGTCGAGATGTCTTTAGGTGTATCAGGGATTTCCTATGGTGGGATCTGTGCGCAAATAGATCCCAACGCGGAAGTTGTGGGGGTGTCGTTTAGAAGTGTGGGAGGGATCACACTCATTTACCTCAAAAATCTAGAAGAACACTTTTACAGTAGCTCTAAGGGATTCTGTCTCCCCAATGTTTGCGGATGGAGCGGATTCTGCTGCCTGATTTCAGGAATTGAACCTGACTGCATTTATACTTTACCGTGATTACACCCCCATCTCTATCTCCTTCCGCAAAGATCGCAGCACGGAAAACTTCTTGATACACTACTTCTAATTATATGTGTAAAATGTTCTCCCTTTCGAGCCGAAACGGTACACCCACTTCATGAGGAAGGAGGACCGTGGTGGTAACCTACCCTTTTGGTGCGATCTCACTGACACCTACGCTTAGTTAGTTTTTCACCAATTCCGTGAAAATATATATTTTTTCTTGGAACTGATCAGTTTTTAAGCACATATTACCATCATCTAGGTGAAAGAACAGTGCGGTATTCGGGTTCCGATGAAATATGTAGAAGAATTGATCTTTAGCAGAGCTGACGTACGTTTGTAAAAAAAAAAAGATTTGCTCTCTGACTGCCTATTCATGCTCAGCCGAATGATGACGCGCAAATGTTCTAGCTGGGTCTACATAAATGAAGGAAATGAAAGCGACGAATGACTTGAATCTTGAGCTGAGCGGTAGGATTTCTCTAGTTCTTCATCTATCATTCCTGTTACCTTGATCTACGCCTTTGAACCGTGAACTGCTTGCGAGGAAACAGTAGTCAGTCAATCTAAATTACTCTTATACGAGAAATCGAAGTTATGCTTTAGCAAAGGTTGCGTCAACATCTTTGAGTCCTCTGTACACGCTTTATATCATCTTTAACCTTTTGACAAACGAATTTGTTTGAAGCCGTTTTAGGATGAGATTGCTGAGCCATGATTTTCCTTACATTCATTAGTAGACAATTCAAGGCTCATTATGGTTGAACAGGAAAGACATAAGTTTTAAGCAATGGGGGCAGAATGTGGATTCATGTATGCGTACTTGTGAATAAATGTGTGATGTTTGCATTTGCAATCTCTCTGCATATGGCAATATTTATGTACAGTTAATTTAACACTCAATGTTTATATATTCAAGAACACTCATGTGCCATCACCGTTAGCAGCCATTGTAGACGCTGGAAATTCTATCATGTATGGAGACCAACAGAAACCCTCGAAAGACCGCCCGTAAGTCTAGCGCCACAGCTTGGTAAGAGAAAGTGGTTTCGAGTTAGAGAATGACCTCATTTGCCTTGAGGGGAAACTGAGGAGAGAAAGGGGGACTATGGAGGATCTGCGCTTCATCGGCGGCTCATCAAGATTTTCTCGGTAGTACCACGAAGATTGTTTTGAAGACGGGAGCACAAAGATGTTTGCATTTTCGTCACGAAAATCTGAAAAAAAATCACTGATCCAAACGCAGAAGCACGTGCTTCCCATTCGACTTGCCTTCGCCGCTATTCTCGTCGGTTGTGTCCTGCCACTCCATTATTTTCTCACTGGGTGAAAAAAGATTTGAAAGCTCGAAGTATTCCTGTCGCTTGAGTGGTGGTTCTCTTAGTGGGACTCTATCCGATAGCTTGGAACTAGTGGAGGGATATACGTACGAGTCTCGTTTATCACCCCTTTTCAATGGTGGTTCCCTGATCAGCTGCGGGATGGAAAGAGGATCAACACCTGTAATGATAATCATAAGTATCTCTATCATATCTCTATCTCTATCATCTCAAGCAGGTTCTCGACTTACCTCTTTTTGTCACTATTGATTCCAGGACGGGCTCTTTCGAACTCTCCCCTGATCCATTATACTCGATCGATTCTCCAAGCGCATGTCTGCCTGACCGAATATACAACAGTTTTGTGATGTTTATTTGTGAACCTGCTTGTGGGTCTCATTTAACCTCCCTCCTACACCGATTTGGACTGAATTTCACGCAAAGCTACTGTGAGAAAAAGTGCAGATTGTATACTACATTCAGAAATAATCGCCAATTCTTTGGCCACGTCAATTGCATTGGTTTTCATCTACTTCCATTCTAGACGCAGTAGAAAATCACAAACCGAAGTATCTGCATGTGCCGTATGCCAAGCACATCGGGCGAGATTGTGTATTTTATCGGTGACTTTTTTTAAACTTCCTTCTCCGCGCTCAACTAAGTTAGAACATCCTAATTAGGAATATGTCAATCGTGTTGGGCAAAAATATCGACTTTAGGTTGATATATTTCTTTGTTAACACAATTTGAAAAAGAAGAAACAGAAAGCTTCGCCCAGTACTTCGAATGGTGCTTGCAATTGCTTCGAATTCTGCAACTACTAACAAAAGAAAAAGAATGTGTGTGAAACCGAGTTTGATCGATTTTTTAAATTTCTAACAACCTTACTGACACTTTCAGCAAAACATTTCCAGCGCGAATTGGTGATCTTTCTCGTACAGATCTGCAGCTTCGCTTGTTTTGGGTAATAAGCGACTCATTTCCCACCTGTAAGTGGTGAGTTCGGCGGCGAATGTCCGACGAATGATGCCCTGCAAGAAATGCTCAGAAATGCCAGAAGCACTGCCAAGTACATCTGAAAATAAATGTGGACACAATGCTGCAAAACACTGCGAGATAATCGATCAGTGACGATGACGTTTAGATGGACGACCGGTAGAGCGCAGTTTGGAACCTATTTGTTAGCGGAGCAATATGACGCTGTCAGCCGTCCTGCGAAAAACTCGCTTGTCTATGTCTCAGAAAAGAATGAGATATAGATATTCGCCGAATATGGATATTCTTGTGGAATCGAGCAGTGAATGACGTATGCATAGAGTATGGCTAAAATGTTTTCAAAATTGAATCATCAGATTAAAAATCATCACAAAGTATTCCAAGAAACAGAGATCGAAAATGAGCTAGTATTCTCAAATTTCTCCTAGATAATGAGCGTTAAAGAAAGACTAAAAAGAGTGAATTTCCTCCTCGAGGTACAAGTCCCGGCTGCAACAATTGTTAATCAGAGCAAGGAAAATCTTGGTAAATCGAACACCTGAGAAAGGACCTAACGTTCACTGACGAAGAGTAGCACTTTTCACACAACTCTGATGCTCAAAATGAACCGTTGAAGTGGTACACGACTACATCGATGTGAATAGATCCTGTTAATTGTTCAAGCTGCTTTTTTGTCGACGGCTATAATAATAAAATCCGGAACGGGACGCATCAGGTCCACCAGGTGTAATTCGGAGTCCCTAGCATTTGATTTGCTTGTTGACAAGTTATGTGCAAGTTGTGCATTTTGGGTCGCTTGCAAAGGGTTTGCCTATTCCCGTCTGCGTTCCAGTCACTCCAGGAGTGTACACTAATGCTGTGACACGAGGCAAGCGAATCACAAAACACGAACGCCGCTTCCGGCTTTGAGGATTGCTTTCTACAACGTTCAGAAAAAAGTGAAGTTTTCCACGAGACGATGCTGTTCGTGTATTAAGATACTAGATCCTCTACAATCCTAGCTTCAACCGTTTCTTCACTGACTCCTAATCAATATTATCAGCAGAACGGGCTGCTTATACTGCTAAGGAACGTAGATCTCCTGTGTCATGCATGTGCACAATCTTGCGATGCATTTTGATGACATAAATGGTAGTTTTTAAAATTGTTACGGAAAACTGAATTGAATGAGCAGGCGTTTTTTTAGATAGATTGTTGAACCCAACGTGGTTCCGCCCATCTTTCCTTAATTGTAAAAAGGAGTGGGAACCGCTTTAGTTCCTACGAGGCACGTTAGAACGCCCCCTATGCACAGCTTCCGGTCTCCTCATCAGGTTGTTCATTGGTTTCACTTGAAGGGACTGGTGAGAAGATATCGCTCATCTTCAACCGCTCGCATTTGAGTGCGCGTTGCGACCGAAATCGTCGCAAAAAAAACGGTGTGGAAGACGATTTCACGGCAAAGATGAGCGGAACCATCGAGCTGGGTTCCGCAATCTACTACGCAAACTCTACGCTTTCGCTGAGTTTTTGCATCCCGTCAAAATTGGGATATGGTGCCTTCAAAAAAAAAGCAAGTCTCTTCCACTGGCGATGTACCGGAATATGTCAAGAGATATTCGCATGTTCCTAATGATTTCGTGACTTTCACGCGTAGGTAGTGAGAGGAGTATCTTTCTGCAATTTCACACTCCGAACAGATAATAACTGGTGCGCTCGAATTCAGTCGTAATGTGGTGTTTTCGGTAAACCTACACGGCCTGCAGAGCGTGGGACTTTCGCCTAATGGAACTCGGGCTGCAGGTCATTCATGCGTTTGGCTGCAGTCACACTTGCAGTCATGTTCTCCTGAAAACTGTGTTGCCTAGCGTGTAATCGCCTGGCGATAGTTCAGCCGTTTCGCGTGAAATTTTCTCCCGAAGTGAAACTGTTTAGTCTAAAAATCCTGCAATAATGGACAAAGTCCAGTTAAGAGCAAGATCGTTACGCTGATGCGGATTTCTCCTCTACACATCTAATCTGTTTATAGGGGACCAATGATCTAGAGATAGGACATAGTGATTATTTACTATTGTTCTTTTGTTGCGGAAAACAAAAACAAAATAGCTAAGACATCAAAATATTCATACCAGCAATTTCACAGTGGACTTTTCAAAAAAGCACATAAAACGCAAAAAACTGTTAAAGGTATTCGAGCAACTAGCTCATGTAATTAAGCTTAAGCTTATTCATCCATCCATGCTTGAGTGCTGGGTAGCATTCGACATCCGTCTGGGAAAAAGAAGTGTTCAAGATCGACAACCCCTAAGAATCTTGTTCTGATTTTTCAAAATAAAAAAAAATCCTCTATAAATATCGGGATAAATATGCCTCTTTGTAAACCGATAATTGTATCAAATAAATATGTGCATAATTATTCTCTGTACTTAATTACATGCAGTACCTACGATTAATCAGATATACAAACCCAACGTGGACGCGAAGACTGTCTGAAATTTGAAATTTCCAACGATATTCTTTTTGTTAAAGAAATTTCTTACTAATTCATATTTTGTTCCTGTCTTTGCAATGCTAGGTCATGTCTTCGTTCTTTCTCAGCATACGATTAAATAAAACTAAAGAGCGCAGCTTCGAAATCAAAGTCATCAATTTTTGTTACAAAACAGCGTTCCACTTTGCGCTTACTACACTCACATTCCCTGAGAAGAGAAAGAAAAAGAAAAAAAAACTGGGAGAAATAGAAGAATGATGAAAAGGTGGAGAAAGAGAGGAAGAAAGCAGAGCGAAAGAGGGAAAAAGAAAGCGAGAGCAGAACTAAGCGCTTAGTGCTTGCTTTAGAGGAATGGCAGGAGTTCAGAGTCCGTTGGATTCAATTTAGTCTCGTACAACGAATATCATCGAAGATTGCCAGAAGAAATGCTTTACTTCATGAAGAGTTTCAAAGAGGGAAAAAGCCTGCAAGTTTTCCGCTTTCAGTAGTAGAATTATTCTCGGGAAAAGTACCTGCTATTGTCACGGAAGGGGGCAAAAAGGTCTTCAATCCCAACAGATTCCCAACAGATAAAGTCAGTAGAAATGGATTAAGAAAGAAATTGAGTTTAGTGCGATCTAAGAGTGCACTTCTTTGAAAGCTTCGCTAGAAGCGCATTTGTTCTACGGAATAGGACGATGTCCTTGATCAAATTACGCGCAAAACAAAAAAAAGAGAAAAAAACGAAAAAAACAGAAACTTTTATTACTACTATACTTTTAGCTCGAACCGAAATTCAAGATCGAGATTCCCGGGAGCTTCTTTATGGTAATGCACATATTAAACTCTGTCGTCTTTCTTAGACCATGAAGCGGGTTTTTTGGCCGCTGGTGCCCACTTGAACGCTTAGTTGGAGGCTGGACATTGAAAGCCGATTTCTGACAAAATGTAGGAAGTCGACTGTGAAAGATTTCTACGCAACTTGCACATAATTTGAGAATGTAATTAGGGTGCATTCAAGCACGTTACTATCCGTGAGTGGAGCTTCTTTATCAACAGAAAACTGCTTGAGAGGAGAAGCGTGTAGAGTCAACAGAGTAGCAGATAACTGAGGAGCTAAAGGGGATTAGATGTCGAAAATACTTAGCTGCAGTTGAGCTCCAATACCGTTAAAACCCTTGCATGTAGTGGTTGATCACGTCTTCTCGTCGTCTAATGATCGCAGCTATCCTCAATAGAGATATCAGCGCAATTCTCAATCTCTCAGAGCTAGGATTTAAAGAGATTAACACTTTTCTTGGACAAGGAATCTCAGATAATCCAAAAGTGTGATGAAGAAGAATACACCTGTGCAATCCAGGGGACTTTTACCGCGAAGAGTTATGCCGTGAACTCAAAATAAACTCGTTTCTTTACCAATTTGAGCTATATTACAGAAGCATACAAAGCATTACAAAACCTTCTTCGTAATTTGGGCTATGCGAGAGCTAATTTTAGAAGTGAGCAGTATTTATGGGGCTGCGTCACCGGCCTCTCGCGCTGGTAACACTGTTTTCAAACAAGAATACTAATATGAGAAGTGACCAGTTGCGCTAAAGAAATCCCTAAGTGTAAAGCCAAAAAGAGTCTTCCCAGATTAGAAATTACCCTAGAAGTTCATAGATCAGCTTAAAAAGTCTGGAAGTTCCTTGGCACATGTAAAAAAGTGTGATCAAAGTATGTAAAACACTAGTTGTTTGTTTTCATCCTCAGTATAGTAAGAATAGGCCAGTATCAATAACTGAGATTGTCTGGAGACAATCTCTGCGACATACCGCAATCGAATAACACTTTTTAACACAATAACATTCCTCAAGTGCTGCTTTAAAGGCATCACCCCACAAATCCGAGGTGGTACGGATTACAGATGGAGTATTCGTCTACGATGTCGTAGATTGTGGAGAGAAGGATGTAAAATTTTCTTTCTAATTGCTGTAGAAAACGTCCCGGAAGATACGGCTTCGAGCGCGCCGGTGCGCTATTTCTACAGTGAGTTCGATTGGAACGCGCCAGCCATGTGCACGCGCCACATCTTCCGGACCGTTTTTTACGACAATTAGCAAGAAATGGACGGAATCCCCTTCTTTTCATAATCTACCATCCCGTATACGAATACTCCCCCTGAAATCCGTATCACCTCAGATTCGTGGGGTGATGCCCTTAACTGCTATTCACGGAAACACTGTAACATGCAAAAGACACAATGAAACACGAGTTTGCAGGAAGTAAATGTGTGTGACATGAATTTGTGAGAAGAACGAGAATGGTCTACCATTGAATCCGCGAACACATCTCTCAAAAAGCTTCCTCCGACGGTAGTGATTGAGGGAGATAAGGTAATGCCAGAAAATAGTAGAGCAGCCAGGAACGCGGTCTGATGGATGTCTCGAATTGGTGCCTACGTCATGTTCTCGTTGAGAATAAGTGCACTAACAGGAACCGTCGGGCCTGCAGTGTTGGTTGTTTGTTACACGTTTTAGTGCTCAGGTGAATTTAAGCTAACAACGTGAAATTCACTTACATTCTGAAATTCACTAACAAACTGATATTAACACTTAGGAATGGATAAGGATTTAAATCACTTACTACTACTGATCCTTAGAGATCATCGGAATTCTGGTTGAATCTTCCCAATTCGTCTTTTTTTTACTTTATATTTCCCTATTTTCATGCATTTTTATTTCCTTTCGGTGTTTGTCGGTCATTTAATACTGGATACGCGTTGATGAAGCCTCTATCGTTATTTCCTTTACTTTTCTTTTCTTTATTATATCAGATTTCTACAGTAAATCCTAATCCACTAAGTGACCTTTTCCTTTTTTTGACCTGCACGTGAAATGTTGTCTGAGCTATGTATAAAAGTTTGAGTGCTAGACTTTCTTGATGATGATTCTTTAAGAGAGTAGCAGAGCGGCTAAATGAACAGAAATGAGGTGAAACTGAAACAATCTCACCTCCATGGAATGTAAATACTTATCCCCATCGAACCTAAACCGGTGCAATAGGAGTAGAGGCCATATGTTGCCAATCCCCAACGCATTTGAATGAACACCGATATACCAATGATGTTTTGATGCCACCGCATCTCTTTAAGGCCGTCTTTTGAAGGCAGCATAAAATGAATCTGATGTGATGAGGAATCCGTGGTAGAGATGGGGTTATGTATTGGGGGATCCGGGTTGGTTGCGCTTATCTCTTTCTAATCGTCGTACAAAAAACAGCATGGAAGGCGCCGTATTTTACGACGATTTCGGTTGCAACGCAATACCCTTGTGCACGAATCCGCGAACGAGCGGTTGAATCTGAACTCGCACAGAATTTTGTCACATCCAATAACGAAAACTTTCGAAATCGGTATTAATGGTCAATTCAACAGTGCGATAGAAAAGAGTGTGGCCATGTGAGCATGTGAGCAGAAAATAAAAATCCTAATGAATTAAAATGGCGCCTTCCCAATCCAGCTTTGTTGAGCCAAAAATGGCGGTAAGGTACGATTCAACAATGTACGATACAAGAAAAACTTGCGTCAATCACATCACATATTCAGGTTCACATGTTTTTAGGAAGATTGAGTGATGGTTTTTTTGCTAATGAATCTTTTGTTCAATAATGTGTTTTTTAATGCTGAGAAGGAAGAAGTGTATGTGGGCGAAAGCAGTGTAAGATTGCCTTTGTTTTCTGCAGTGTGTAAAACTGACCGCAGCTCACAATTTAGAGAGAACTAGTGAAAAAAGTAGCTCCTGACGAGATGTCTCCAAAAAATTATGTTCCACATTAGAATTTATTTCAAAAATGCTGTGAAATGACAAAAACAATTCTTATATGTAGTCGGCCCTAATTTTACCCTTTGGACGATCCGTACCTCAAAATCAAAACAGGAGAAAAAATGTTGAAAGTAAAAAGGTCGGAGGTAAATCTAGATTTTTCAATACACTGAAATTAAAAAGTCCCTACCCAGGTAACAAAGAAATATAGACTTGATTGTGGATAAGAGAGAAGGATGAGGACGTAATGATTGATAAGAAAAATAAGATTATGTCGTACGTGTTTAGCTTGGATGCGTTGTTAAGGGTGGGAATGCGTTCGTTTGTATTTTGTTCTGCGTTTTTCTTCTATTCGAGGAACACGCCTTTCTAGAAGGAGAAAAGTTTGAGTTGTTCAAGCACTATTATCAAAATGTCTACGAAAAATATTTGCCTCGCTGTATCTCATAATAGTGCCATTATTTGTTAGAACTTCTTTCCAGGCAAATATCGTGAATTTCAAAAATTCAGAATTACTTCAGAAAGGAAGGACCATCCTGAACTCGTGTTCTGCTCGTCTGCTTTCCTCCAGTCTTGATCTTTGGATGCTCACGGCCCCTTTTTGCATTGCCAATATATTGTCAAATTTTATGTTATCCTATGTCGAAAGTTCCTCTAAACTCTTTGCTACATACTAATGCTTAATAATACTTAAAAATTTCAGTTTCATATTAGTAGAGTGAAGGATTCTGAGAAGAAGAGCGGGATGACATATCCCATCCGAGTGTTGCATTTTACCCTAGAGAGGGCAAAGCATTACTAGCAAAAAAAAAAAAAGGTTTCTGTCGAGATAGTATCAAAAAAGCTCCGAGGCCTCTTGCACAACGCGACGAAGCGCACTTAGACGTCATCGGAAAAGACTTGGAAAGCATCGAAGTGATAATCAGCCGATAGCTAATTGATAAAGCTTCCGCAACTTCCGTGAGCCACGCCTACCCTAATCGTCTGTGCATAGTCGGGACAAAACGACATAAAACGGCGCAGTTTTGTAGGCGAATGTGTTCGAAGCGACGCGGTGGGGGCAGCGGTTGGGATCGACGTGGGACCATCGTAAACTGCAGGATGGGTGGTGCCGGTGAAGATCCTCCCTCGACCCTAACCGCTACGCTCCACCGCGCCGCTTCGCCCGCCGCCACTAACGCAACTGCATCGTTCTTCATGTCGTTTTGCGCCTACTATATCTGTCCTAGAACCCTTATATGAGAAGGAGAGAACGTTATTTATTTAACCAAATTGAGCTTTTTAAATTGTTTCTCCTACAATACACGCAACTAATTGATTCTTGGAGAAGATTTACAAGAAAGAAACATTTTTTCTAGAATGTGAGTTCTGTTTTTGAGAGAAAAGACAAGTCCGAATGGATGAGGGCATTTACCATAGGGTTAGGATTTGAGATCTTCTTGAGCTGTTTTTAGGAGACGCACGACTCGTGCTATGAAGACGAAGTGCATGAAAAAAAAAGAGTGCTCGAAGCTAATGCCAAAGAACTGCAAGTGCTACCCGTAGAAATCTTCTTCTTAATGCCCTACGTGAAGCAGCCAGCGGTTTTTCTGCTCCCAGTTTGAGCACCTTAGTCTGAACCTCACCTAAAGCCAGCATTCGTAGAACTTTCTGATGTTAGGTTCTTTCAGCAGTGGCTGCCTCGCAAGTATCCCATCGAATCACGCTCCTACAGCCCCAGCAACCGAAGACATCAACGACCTTCGAGGTATCTTTCGAGAGCCATACACCCACGCGCTTTGGATCCTATGAGAAGACCGGACGAGAAAAAGTATCTAATGGTAAAGCTCCCCAACACTCCAACTACCAGCTTCTGTGCAAGTGGCATAATTCCCTCTAACAAACTCATTTCGTCGACACTGCGGATTCATAAAGTTGTTCATTGGACAAGCTGCTGATTCAGGTTCCTCCGATGCTTCCGATTTCTGGGTTAGTGAAAGGCGACTCGCTTTTTCGCTTTGATACCTGCAAACTGCGTCTCGAAACCTATTTGATACTAGTATGGTGTATAGATTGCGGGAACGCTGCGTTCAGTCGCATAACAACGATATGTAACATAATCTCCTGCATAATCGAATTGTTGCGCATTACTTCCAACAAAATTGCAATCAAAGTTCTCCCGATCATACAAAGACAGAGAAGTTTTCTTTGTAATTAAAGCCTGTCCAAAGTGCTTTTGAGTAGGGAATTTACATGCAGCTTCTCGTGCGAGGAGCGTGCGACTACTTCAACTCTAACCATCCAGCTGTGGATAAAAGCGCTTTTCGAGTCCATCGAATGTATATTGTTGGAATTGTACTGCGACCCAACAAGAGCTGAAACACAATGAAAAATGCCTCCGCTTTCAGTAGTAACAAGAGCGTAAGTATAGTAGGTAACGATATAGCAATCGAGTCTAGCATTTTCCTTACTGCGCCTACTGCAAAATTGGAGAAGTCTCCTATTACTACATGTGTGAAATGAGCACAAACGCATTCACTAATTCATTCGCGTGAATTCATTCATCTTTTTAATTATTCATTCATTCAGCATCCAGCGAAAAAAAAAACACCAAAAATTCCCTAGAAATCCAGAGGTCAGATCAGATGATCGGATCTGAGGGCATCAGTCTGGTCACTTGAGCCGATGGAGCAACTCTTTACTCTAGTGATACAGTGCTTGTAAATTACGCCCCAAAAATTAATTAATTAAATTAAAATTGTAAATTACGCCCCAAAAAAATCCATAAATCTATCAGAAGTATGTGATCAAGACTGAAAATTCAAGAGCGCTACATTTGAACCCAATTGTTAACCTCACAAGTCGTTTCCTACGCCGAAAATAAGGGAACAAGATATCATTGAATGTGCAGAATTTCGAGCACGTGAGAAGGGAGTTCATATTTTCACATCAGAAATAGTGCTGTACGAGTTTTTGATTATAATGGATAATGAATTGAAAATAACAGTAAGCTGTTTGTCCAGCCGCAGTTATTTCGTAAAGACCTAGTTTAGAGCATTAAACAATAGGAAAACCGGAGATATTCCGAATACTTGCAGAGAAAATGCATTTCTAATACATGAACCACCGACAGGTCATACCGTAGCTCTTGATCGAAAACATGGCACGTTGCAAACGTTGTTTCCGATTAGTAAGAACGCAACTTCATCGTCTCCAGAGAAAGATTAAAAAGAAGTGCGGATTGATTCTCGTTTTCCAGAACATTTTGTTTTACTGAAGTGGAAGAACAACACAGATTCCTACTAAAAAGTGCAGTTCGCCTGTTAATAACCCAATAAGGGTGAGACTGGGATATGTGCGTTCAGTCACGTACTATTTCCCGAGATATGTGAGATTAGTAAAAGTAGATTTGTAGGTTAGGAAACGGTAAGTCACAAGATCCTTGTCGGGATGCTGATGACGCAGTTTCTCCCGAAATAGCGGCATGCTGCCAAATATGAACTCTAACCGAGTTGTGCAATCAGCCGTGAATTTGAGAAAGTGGTCTGGAACAACACCAGAGGAGTGAGAGACCCCGAAGCTTCATTGAGGCATGAAACGTCTTTGACGTCACGCTATCCTTTGTGATCGTGGGAATCCACGACGAGGTGGGTGTTTCGCGCTTAATGTGGATCTTTCAAAATCTTCTACCTACTACTCCAAAACGGTCACTTATCGGGTTTTATCTGACTTCTGAACTACTCATCCAAAATTTTATGTATTGAACTGGTCTGCTGAATTCATTTTCCGAGGCACCAGAGATCAACGGGTGACCTAGAATTGGAGCCGGGGGTGTTCGCATTATGATGAAGAAGGTCTAAACTGCTTAGAAGATGTTAAGATACAACGAGTGAGATATTCACCGATGCCAGGAATCGAGGGCTATTCTTGGATCGTGCCCGCTTTGCTCCGCCCTTCACGCCAAATAAGAAGACTAGTTTTCTTGTGGAAAGAGATAAAAAGATAGTTGATAGAGAGACTGAAGTAGATGCAGTGAGGATGAATAGCAGAGAGAGTGTGATAGAGAAAGAGACTTCTGCCTCCATCAGCAAATATCATCTTACCAGGTTGCTAGGGAAGCGCATCGTTATGTTAAAAGCAAACTAACCTTCCCTAAATGTGAGAGGAATCATAAAAAGAAGAACGTCTCAAATCGTTCCCAGTTAACTAACTGATGCTTAAAGGGTGATTAGTTGCTAATTAGATTGGATCGGGAATGACTGGTTGCTACAGTTACAGTTAACGCTAACGTAAATAGATATCAGCACTTCACTTCAGAAAGCAACTGAAGTAGGCGTTGGCGAAGTGCTAAGCTGTCCCCAGAAGAACCTTTCGTTGCTTCTGGCTCGGAAGTCCGGTTGCGAGCTTCTGTGAAAAAATAACGGGAGTGACCTGGTACATCGGATAGTCCTGCAACAACCCACAAGCGTTCATACACACCTCTATGATCCTGGATTGAAGTCGAACGCGTTGGCACACGCCAAAAGGATCGTTCAGCTCAACCAATTTCTGATTTACATTAAGGACATCACGAAATTAACGGTCAAAACGAACAGAGAGAGTAGGGTTGTAGTTCACGGTTACGGGCGTAATTACGCTCAATTCCACTAGTAATCCGAAGAAGACGTGAAACAATTTTTGCTGCACCCGTGTCAATACGATGCAACTTGTCAGCAGACGATTTCGTCGTCGTCCTGCGGCCACCATCCAGCTAATATAATTCAGATAAGCACCAGATGTTGCCACGGGTGCAGAAACGCTATGGATTTTCATCGTCTACTGCCCGTAAAACTCGTTGGATCACAGGGTGCGCCCAATGCTGTTTCACACGCCTTTTCTCTTTTTTTTTCTTTTTGGACACGCTCGTAACTGCGAACTACGACCGCACTCTCTTCCCATTCTTTTCTATTCGTCTACAGATCCTAACACCGTCAAGTTAGCGATAGACTTGGGTTATGGGCCAAGTGAAGAGTTTTTTGCATTGTAGAACTGAGTAGTTCTCGACAGACTATGGAAAGTGAAGTCGGAATGATGACCTGATCCAGTAACAACCTATTTTTTGTCTACGAATCCTGAGCAGATCATACCTTTTGACGTTCACTTCACCTTGTCACTACGTAGAAACAGTGGGTAAACAGGTAGGAGCACATTAGCGTATCTGCTTCAGGGCGGTTCCGAACGTATGTTAGCAAGGAGGTGAGAATTTGAAGAAATCAGACGATTTTGCCCTCTACCCGCAGCTCTAAAATCAATGCGAACTGATACAAAAATGCTAAAAGATCATATGCACAAAAAATTCAGTTGATTTTTACCACTTCTGTAACATTTGTAACAGAGTCTTAGAAGCTGTACATCAACCAGTTATCAGTCCTTCTAAGATATTTCATTCCCACAAATAAGACTGGGATTCGCAATATGTCTAAGTGCCCTTACTATCTCAATAAGAGGAGCAAAGCTGTAAAAAAATCAATTTAAAAACGTTCCCTATCGTGAGTAGATGAGTAAGGTTCCCAAGAGCTAGTATTTGAAAAACTTTTCTCAAAGAGGATAAAATGCAAAACTAAAGGATAAAGGACAGAGGATAAAGTGTCTGGCGTTAATCAATCCGCTTGGGATGCGCCCCCACGTTCACTTCAATTCAGAATCGTTTGAGGTGAACGAACATGTATCTGGCCTATACAATGACTTGCGGGAGCCAGCCGACGATCATGTCAGCCCTTTTTATCCTCCCAAACAAATCTGGTACCAATTTATCGACCTCGAGGGGATGAAAGGCTTGGTTTGCACTAGGCCGGTTTCGAACTCTCGACCGTGTGTCTACAACGGACCTCTAACCGACTGCGCCACACCCGCCAAATCAAAGACTCGTAAGGAATATTGGAAAACGGAGGAGAGGTGTAAATTCAGAAGGCGAGGTCTGAAATTTGCGAAGAAAAACCGCAAAATTATCGTATTATTGGAATTTTGCAGCTGACTCTTTTTGAAATCTCCCAATCTTTTCTCAACCCAGCTTTACCAGTAAGTTCAATCGTTGGTTTCTAGATGTTTAAGTTTATTTCTGCTCGCTCTCCTGAAGTTCCATGGGCGTTGTTCTGCTCCTACGTTGGATGAGGTCACAAGCGGTGAGAGCGAGTACAAATAGGTAGATGTGAAGCAGTATGAATTCTAAACTCCAATAACTCCGCATACTCCACATTTTGGCATCTCTTAATGCGTAGTTGGGTTTCTGCAAAAGCGAGTGCTGAAAAAACTTCGAATTCCCCGGCATGAAATTTTCTGTTTTGCTGCCTCTCAAGTGAGGAAATGAAGTAGCTAAGAAGAATCAAATGGGCAAGAAAACCGAATATTGCGTTCTTTTTCACAACTTTCATCCCACTATCGCCAACCTTTTAAATTCATAGTTATCTGAGCTCTGGGAGAAACGAATCTATAACCTCTCAGTCGCCAGAAGGAAGCCACAAACTGTTCTAAGAAACTAATAGACAATATATATATATATAACGACATATAAAGTGACAGGGATAAGAAGCTTCTAAGAAGGTTAACGTAAGGTTCGAATGACTGCAAATTAAATCTATAAAGAAACAATATAATACTTGTGATACTGTACTGTAATACTTGTAATACTTTGTGTTGCTCATGCGCTTTCCTCAAAACATCTATTGTCCTGTTTCAAATTTGAGTGATAGGATTATCATTTCCCTTGAAGCACTCTTTTTACTTGGAATTATGCAAAAATTATTGAATTTTGGAGATTGCTTTTACGAAAACACTTCAGCCTGAACTTTTGTGAGTGGGAAAGGCTCTGCAAAGATAGGCTAAAAGTTGTATGCAAGCCATGTTACAAGTGGAAAATTTATATTCAGTAACTGCACCTGAGAACGCGTCTTCCTGTGAAAACAGG
Organism: Necator americanus; assembly: GCF_031761385.1. Classification (NCBI taxonomy): domain Eukaryota; kingdom Metazoa; phylum Nematoda; class Chromadorea; order Rhabditida; family Ancylostomatidae; genus Necator; species Necator americanus. The sequence goes on from NC_087373.1 coordinate 22,519,936, forward strand.
AGCTGCGAAATAGTCGACATTTTCAATGATAGGAGCACTTAAAGGCATCACCCCACGAATCTGAGGTGGTGCAGATTTCAGGTGGAGTATTCGTACACGGGATGGAAGACTACGGAGAAGGGAGTGATTCCGTCCATTTCTTTCTAAATGCCGTAAAAAACGGAGATAAAAAAAAAATAAAAAACGGAAACGGAGAAAAAAACGAAGATGCGGCACCGTACAAGGCTGGCGCGCTCCAGTCGAACTTCTTGTAGAAAAAAGTGCGCCAAAACGCCTGAAGCGGTATCTTCCGGGCCGTTTTTTACGGCAATTTGGAAGAAATGGACGGAATCACCTTCCTCTCCGTAGTCTCCCATCCCGTATACGAATACTCCACCTGAAATCTGCACCACCTCAGATTCGTGGGGTGATGCCTTCAAACTTGCAGTAAATCATAGAATTATTACGGAAAATTTTTGATTCTGCGAGATCAACCGGGGCAGAACGGTTGTTTGTCAAGTGTTACATAGTAACATAATTGCATAACATAACATAATTGTCTTACGTCACCTCAGGCAGTGCCAGCCCTTTCATTGAAGAGAAAATAAATGGTCTAAACAGTAAAAGATTGCTGCGATTCGCATTTCAGCAGGGTTGCTCTAGCATGCGACATATCTTCTACAATTTTTTGTTTTTTTCTCAGCCGTGGGAGTAAATCTATCGACGTTCCGAGTAAATGACAACGAGTCTAGAAGCGAGACATTCGACCTTACAAATAATTGGATGCTAAAGGAAAACAGCCCTCATCAGTGAATTGAAAAGTAATGACAACCTTACACTTTTGTAGGGTTCCTTGATAGTCGGAATTCCTAACCACAATACTTCTTAGAGCGAAGTATTGTGGTTAGGAATTCCGACTATCAAGGATTTCTTGCAACCGTTCTTATCGTATTTATGCTCAAATAGATTGTTATGCACATCCACAACATCTTAATACGAAAAAAAAGACATTGACAACGAAGATATTGTTGAAAAAATGAGCTATCAATGGAAAAACTATAATCGTTTCGCTGGATTCTGCGCGAATGCCGTGTATCGGAACTCATTAGCAAAGTCGAGGTTAATTCTCCCAGCTTCTGTATTTCGCATCCCCGAATTCGCTGACAGAGGTCCCAGTCCGAAGGCCCTCTGCAGTGCTTCAGGCAGCTATTCTTGTTCTGCTGGCGGCGTTTTCTTTGAAACGCCCTTTATTTCCTTTCAAAACTGAGGCAAAAAACGGAAAAATTCGCATTTTTACCAGAAATCATCATTGATCGATCGTTTTTTTTAGAGTTTCTGGACCAAATATAGTCATAAGGTCTTTCGCTTAGAACTGTTTACAAATTCCCCACTTCTGGGATCAAGACTCAAGAAGGTTCCTGTCCACATAAATGTAGAAATACTTTGTAAGTCGTGTGAACTTTTTAGGCTCTATCTGACTCCGACACGAAAATTTCCAAGCATTTCAACCTTCACACGCACCACTTGGCCACATGAGAAGCCTCACGTGAATTTTTAGTGTGGGTGTAACCACATAAATTAGTGACAATATTATTTTAAACAGCTGCCTCGGATGTGATGTTGAAGTGGAGTAAAGCATCAATGTTCGGGTCTACATTCGTTCGGTTAAAATCTCGAGCGCTTGCCTGTAAATAAGAAGTCCATGAATAATTCAAAGCAAAGACCACATTTGGGACGGAATCTCTGAAGGAGGAGCCTGGTCAATAATACTTTCGGTGGAAATACAAGTTACTTTTAAGTGTTTCTTTCGCAGAGAGGCTAAATCTTTTTTAACCGCTAGCAGCAGAGTGTGAAAATTAACCTTGACTTCACTAATCGAGTTGGAATACGCTATCTGTCTACTGTTCAGCGCTGCTGTTGTACTTTTCCCATCAATAGCTTCATGTTCCCTGAATATCAGCAATCATCGGCTGGAACGACGCATCGAAAACCTTGCCTTCAGATGTTATGAATGAACAAAGCTGGTTATCTGAGCATGGATGCGACCGAGAGTGCCTGCAAGAAGTTCCTGATCGCCAGAATCCCCTTCTCAGAATAATCTGCGCTACGAATACGTTCCACAAGAGTGCGCGCTTGTCACAACCTTTTAATTCACTGCCGAGGGCTGATTCATTTTAGTATTAAATCATTTGTGTGGCCGAATGTCCGCTTAGAGATTCTTCGTCAATTACTCCAAATAGATAGATCTACACCCACATTGCAGCTGAAAAATAAAAGTCCCGAAAAATCTTGGAGAAATAAAGATAAGATCTTGTAAAAGCTGTTAGAGCGACTGTTTAGTCAAAATGTTCGTAAAACTTTTTCCAAACATAAAATTTGAAGCATTTATCTTCTATTTAATCATAGGAGCAAAATTATGTGAACTAGCGTGAGGCAATTAGCGGTGGTCGTCGACTTCATCTATAATCCTTAACTGTAGAGGTGGAAGTACGGCAATGTTCAGTATCTTTGCGTTACTAACACGGCTTCGCGTCACAGCTGATTGGCAGAAAAACATTTTGCGTGCGTAGAAAATGCGTGTGTGATGTACATATATGTATTAAATTTTTATCAACAATAATAAAGGATGGGAACAAAGGAGAAGCAGAGAGAAAAAACCGAAATATAGTAAATATTGGTTCACAAAGTTCACTTTATCAATAATTTGCATTTTCAAATCTGAAACTTTTGCGAATTTTCTTAGAAAGATTGAGTGGCAACTTGTAAATAGTAAGTACTTCTAACGATTTGTAGCGATAGTTTCCTGATTGAAACGGTTTTTTGTCACTGTTTTGTAGTGAGTAACGAATATACAAACATGACATTCTTCTGACGTCAGAACTGCGCAGCTCATCTCTCATGCAGTCGCGTTGAACCACAACGCTCTGAATACCACAACGTTAGGTTGTGGGAAAAGCTGTTTTCACTACTTCAATTCTCGATGGAATATTCTCGAAAAAGGACTCCTCCGGGTTGCTGTGGAGTTCTTCACTCCGATTAGTCAGATTTCGTGTGGACAGAGATATGCCGTTTGAAGTTCATGGTCAGAAATCGCAGATGCCTCGTACACAACCGGATGACTGTTGCTTTCAGAATGTTCTTCTGCGGATGATTTAACCCAAGTAGTTGTTTATACAGCTAGTAAAGAGTAGACACAAATGAGATTCTCATAACTTCGTAAATCTGAACTAAAAACAATGTCGACGCATGTAGGAGGCTTCTCGAGGAGTTCTGTAGATTTCACAAATCTTGTCTTACGATATTTCATTCAGATTACCACTAGTAGTTAAGGGTCCCCATTTATTGCTTTTGGTAAGCTCTGTTGCACGTGGTGGATGTGATAAACAAAAACAGCAATCAACAAACAATATCAACATTCTGTGAAATAGGCCATAATTCCTGACTGACTATTATTTTGGTTATGACTAAGCTTCCTCGACTGCTAAAAGTGTTCGTAAGATTTGACGTCATTAACCATTCCGCTCGGCGTCGCCTTATAGAATTACTGGGACCCTTTCATCGTCCATTCAAAGGTTTTCTTTGCGCTATAATTACCTTTAGGAGAAACAAAGATCTTCGATGCGTTCATTCTCAGCTTCATTAGTACATTTCCCTGAATGATTCCCACTTACAGCTTACTATAGCATTTCAAGTGAAAGAAAGCTCCAAACTAACATAGCAAAATTGAAATGGAACGTTTTCACACAAAATTCAGATAGAGGTGGGAAAAGCTCCGTCTGACTATAACCAAGAAAACACGACTCTGGCTCAGAACTCTCCCCATGGTGATTTTATGAGAAGTTATAGTGCCACTCCCTGGTAATAGCAGGATATGTACCTATTTTTAGTGCTGCAAAGGAACTTCATCTTGTAGTTCTTGCAGTTTAGGACATTTAAGGTCAAAATTGATAAGAATTTGCATACGTAGAGTAGAATATTGGTGTATTAGATAAAACTAAGCACTTACTTGCAGTAGCTTTTATGTGGTTGTAAGACCATGTGATATGTGTTAGCCTTAAAATATGAAAAAACCTTAATCGGAGCAAAGAAGCCTTCACTCATGATCATCGTTGTGAGACGATCTCAAGGTTGAAAAGAGGCGAAACGGGACCTATTGACAACAGGTGTCTTCCGTTAGAATATTTGCCCAGAAAAAGAATGATCGTGATTTTTGTTGATTGATACTGACATGTAGCCTTTAAAAGCGCATAACACAACAGGATGCCACTGAAATTACTCTAGTTTTGTTGTGCAAAAATGCGCTTACAATGACTGTTTCGTCTCGAATGGTGAGAATGATCATCGTCTCGCCTGAACAGAATTAAGACAACTGATGAACTTCTGAAGATGCACATGATTTCCCTTTAAAGGGATTTTGATCACCTGCACTCTAACATTTCCAACCAGAGCCACCTCACATAAATCTGATTACATCTTTATCAACGTTGTTCAAAGATCCAGGATCACATCAAAAATGAGGACCAATGGTATATTCTCACTGAGTAGCAGAAAATGTTCAAAAATCCAAAGACGATAACGGTCTTGAGCAATTCGAGTCCTATTCTCGGTAACGTCAGAAAAGGTTTTCGCCTCTGACTCGCCCTACTTTTGATGTTCTATGCAGGAACTCCTCTATTACTCGAAGGGACAATCGGCAAGGGGTTAGCTGTAGCCGAACGGTTGTGGATTCGAGAACACCCTGGTGCGAAACAAGCCTTCCGTCCCTCCTGGTACCAGATGAGTCTGGGAGGATAAAATCACTGACTTGGTACATCGGTTGGCCCCGCAAGTCATTGTGTAGGCCGAAACCACAACGATCGCGAGTTGCAGTAAAACGCGTTGGCGCGTTCCAACGCGCGTTGAGACGCTAATGTCTTTGTCCTTCATCTCTTAACTTGGAAAACCGTATGGGATTCAGGGGTGCCTGATGCCGGTGGAGAGACGCCACAAATGTCTTTTCTTCGCCTCGGACATTATCCGATGTTCGAATGAACACACCGCTAAGTTTGCATTTGGTTTGCGTTTAACATTTCAAGGATGGAATCTTGTTATAAAATAACAGCAGTAATTAACCATCAGTTGTGAAGAATATCCTGTACAAGATTAGCTCACGAGCTCTCTTTTTTAAAATCTATTAACATACACCAGTGGTGCAACACTTCGCTTTCCTATTATCCACGTATCAGGGTACGGACGCCCAACTTTGCCCAAGACAGAAGAAGCGGGCTGGAACTGGGTCAATCTGACGTATGGCCACAAGCGAAAGGGATCACTCACATTTGAGGTCCTCAAACGGCAAAGCACCACAATCTATACAGACGGAAGTCAAGACCCAACCAGCTAGAAGACGCGGAACTCGGTAAGAGGAAGTTAGACGGAAATAGTAGAGAGAAGAGGTAATGTGAACAAATTGAAAAGAAACGTCATCGCAAGGTTTGAGTATCTCTGTTAGTGAGCGAGCTCCAGCGAGTGCAAATGGCCTCATTGGCCGGAAAGATGGGGAAGAGTGGCAAAACAACTGAAAAAGAACTATTTATAATAAGGAGAAAGAGTGCAAGAAAGAGAGAAACGTAGATAAATGTAGAAATGCCAGATATTCTACCGTGTTTGGGAATAACAACATCAGGGGTAAGACCTCCGACCATCTTATAGCTCTACAGAAGAAGTTATTGAACATCAGGACAAAGTGCACAACATCAGGACGAGGTACATGTTGTATTTTTGGGTGATGTTAGCTGAAACCACCAGATTTTCAGTAGCCTGAAGTACCACTATTTGTTGCGTGTTAACATAGCTACGTTTCGCGTTCGAAAGCAGAACACTAAGGCGCCGTGTATACATCTGCTGCTCAAACTGCTCATACCTAATTTTTCTGATACGCTGTAACTGTACCTAGTCACAGTTACAGCGTATCAGAAGTCCGGTGATATTCCTCTGAACAACTCACAGGAGAAAAGTCTCCTTCACTTTGCTATGTGCTTCTTCTTTCAAGGGTTTCAAATATGAGGGCCACATTCAAGGTGAGGAATAACGAACAATTTGCATAGGCGAGTGAAAACAGTTGAAGTAGTGGTGCGGGCAACCCTGAATGACCGAAAAAGTGAAAAGTATGCTTTTCTTACGATATGCTCAATATTCTCCAAAAAGTTGAGATTAGCATCGACAAAAATCTCTAAGTCTCCAACGGATTTATATGAGAGTCACTCCATCCATGTTGTACTCAGCCACATCTGCTTTACCGACCTGTTTAACCAGAGACTTGTCGTAGTTAATGCGCAGATCCAATTTCGAGCCCAGGCTGACATTTTAGCCGGCGATTTCTGAACTGCAATATCTATTTCGAGCTGATTCTCATCATCATGTATGCCACAAATCTTAACGTCATCAGTGCAGGTTAATCTGTTAGCTGACTGGTATTTGAAAATGTTTAGACGCGTAAAAATGACATTACTTTTCCACACCCTTCTATACCCCAGACCCTTGATACGGCAAATAATCTGACATATAACGGAACCAGGCAGAGCTATTAACTCCTTGAAATTCTATCCTGAAATATGATCCCTAAAAACAACAGCTCACGAAATCATCGAAACCCACGTGAGGAAAAAGGAGGAGAGATGCCTTGCTACGTCATCGTTGACTCATATTGTGCCTAAATAGCACGGCAGTTGTTCTGTGAGCGCTTTGTTTCTATTTAGTTGGGCTAATGAAGCATCACAGGAAACGAGTACATCATTACGCCAGAGAGGAGGAAAAGAGGAGATAATTGCTATAGCAGTCGTTTAACTCACCTGAGATATATACTACACATTTGCTCGGAAATTATTTTAACGACATACATGCTCAAACCGGAGAGTTTGGTTGCTGTTTAGAGCTCGTATGTCTCTATGGATCTACAGGTGTACGAACGCGTATACTGCTATTCAATGGGAGACAATCAAATATTAAGACGATGTGATTGTGCTCTCAGAAATCTGCTACCAGTGTGTCGACTTGTGGTGATGGAAAGTTTGGTTGGCTTGGAGTTGTGGCGAAAAGTTTGCATGGCCGAACCGTCCCTCTAGAGCCTCTTAACAGTGCGCTACACCCGTTTAGAGCTTCCGATCCAGATTTTTTCCGGATCCAGAGGTTTGCGTAGTTTCAAATCGCTGTTTAGGCGCCTTATTAAACTTCACACGTACTAATAAACAGCGTGCGCAGTATGTAGGATTCACAAGGAAAACAACGAAAACAACAGCGTAGCCGTATCATGTTGTTTCCGACAAGGCAGATACTAGATCATTTGCTTGGTCGAAAACGCCGTCATTCTCCTCCGAATTAAGGCAAGGAACTCAGTCATCTGCACATTTGGTTGCAGTAAATAAAAAGTGTCTGCCACGAAAACTTCATGAAAGAAATCTACTGTGTTACGGTGGTGCAAAAAAGAATCGGAAAGGCGGGTGAAACGAAGAAGTGGGCGGGAGTATGCGAATGAGAATGCGAAGGAAGTGTGAAAGATTTGTGGAGGCTGGCAATCTTTGTAAATTCCCCAACCTCTCCTCTTATTTACACTTCTACTCCCTGCTTTTTTAGTACATGTCTACAACTGTAACAAGATGTTATTGAACGTACTATGATCGAACTGAATTGGGTAAACGTACATATTTTACATTAATTGAAATAAAAGGTATGATACGGTAGGCAGTAACAGCATTGGTATAAAAACTCACACCAAAACTCGTGCAGCTTCGTTGAGAAACTATAAAAGAACACCCTTACAACGCTACTTCCTGGAGCTGGGGAAACCGGAATAAAAACCCACTTCCCTTGAGACTTCGTCATTCAAAAAACGAAAATAATTGCTTTCCAGCGATTTCTCCTCTAGCCTCTCCGACATTTATGTTCAACTGCTTGGAGAAACGTTTGAAATGAGATGAACCTGTCATCTCGGAGCTATCCAGTGTTTACTTCCAAAATCCATCCATGTTGCTGAACGATTATATGGCATTCTATCCCAAGAGATCAAGTACAAACTTTTCAAACACTGAACGACGATAAGGTGAAGGACGGAGATGGGAGCAGGTTTTTGCGAGGGCAATGAACGTTTGACAGCATAAACACAATCCCAGATCTAGGTGAGATTGCTATGTCCCTTCTATGTTTCTTTCATTGACTTAAAGAATGTTTTCTTTCCAGAATACAAACAGTCAAGGAGGCCTTACACGATGTTTCTACTCGGAACCAAAATTCGTTTCATCGATGGGATCGTTCTGAACATCAGGAGAATCAAGCATCAAGAGGAACGAGGGCCAGCCTAATCCAACGAAATATGCAGAATGATTAGTATACAACTGAACTCAAAAATCGGTAATTATAAACGGGGGTTGAGTGGGGAGAAACAAACTGCCTGCGGGTATATTGTGGATGACGAGCGTCTCATGCCATGCCTGCTTCGGTTCACATCACCTAAACTCACCTGCTCTTTTCGCTATCCCTTATGCCTCAGAAAGCAACGCGCAGGCAGAAGAGAAAATCTGAAGTTCTTTGAGAGTTCGGAGATCAATGGACCAGCCTTTGCCAATGCTTGTAAAATCCAGCTTTAGGCTTTACCGAGAATTGTTGGACAAGAGCAGCGGCTGCACAAGATACGTTAGGAGCAGCGAAAAATAGTTTTGCAAGTGAAGATGGTTTCTTAATTTTTTTTCTTAAAAATCAACTTTGGTTCATTATTCATGTTTTGAAAGGTTGCGACCAAAACCAAAAGATTCAAAGACAGTCGAACATGGGCAAAACCAAAAGAATTATTCCACTTCGTATGTTATTCAGGTTCTGGGAAGGTAGTGACGTTACGAAAATATAATTAACACTTCTGACATATAGACAGCGAGTATCGATGTCCGCGAATGTCAAAGGTGATTTGTCAGGCCGCGTATATTCGGGACAATTTTGGCCTGATTTTTTGTTGTTGATTTCGTCATATACAGTCGGCACGGTAATTCTTCGCCGTGAAACGAGAAAAAAAAACGCGGGTCCGCGTTTCCGGTGAAAAATTACCAAACATACTGTATTTATGTTTCCTGCACACGAATGAAAGTACTTTTGATTTAATTCGCACAAACTCTGTCCGTTTAAAGTGAGAGGCAGAGTTTATTTGAAGTATGCACGCGTCTCATTAGTAGTGTTTTCCGTTCCTTCTTTTGCAATGAATAATTACTTCTGCAGCAAAACTAGAGGATTCACACAATTCATTTTCAAAGTTATGTTTTCGACGATGAAGAACCCGACGACTTTGTTTTGGAACGGACGAGACCATTAAGCAGTTTTTATTTAGCTGCTTAAATAGGCAAGCGAACTTTTAGGTTTGCGTTGTCTGACAAACTCACGATATCAGAGAGCAAAAGCGACGGACTACGAGTTTTTCTCGCTTGTTTATTTATTACAAGCACATGCGAAAGGAAAGAATGACAATAAATAGTCTGAGGGAGGAGCGAAAACACCACACAATAAACAGGAATTTTGTTCTTTGTTAGCAGTGGGAACTACTCAGGTGTGGAATCTTACTCAATATGTGTTAGATGAAAGTCAGCTCGAGTGGGTAGCTCACCATTGTCCCAGGGGCAAGACGATGGAGTCAGTGCCAAGAAAAGTGCGTATTTGTTCTTTCTTGGTTCTGTGCAGAAGTGACAGTTTCGTGATTCCTTTCGTTTTTATATACTATGATTAAAGAGCATCTCGGGCTTCAAGTCATGGAAGTCGTGTAAAATCCCGCAAAAAAAAAACATGAGTACAGTTGGGTACCGTAGGGATGTTAGAGTGAAGTTGCGATTGGTCTTCATTGAGTGTTTGATCAACAAAAAATCATGGAGTTCTGATCACAGGCTTTAGGGCAAAACTGCTGTTCTTCCCTTTTCCAATAAAGCATAGCATCGTTCCCGATAGTGTTCCCATTCACTTTCGCAATGAAAATCAAATCTGAAAGTTTCGAGGTAAGAGATCTTAGATATGAAACTTCGTCGACTCTTCAAAGAGCTTCCCTACTATTTGCATAGTTGTAGTCGGGATTTCTGAGTCGGACGAGTTGCGCATCATTTTTCACTCAAAAAGAACCCATAAGACATCTGAGATTTGTGGTGCCCTCCTTCATGTCCTGCTATTGCCACTGAAATATATGGCATGAAATGTGCAGGGAAATGGCAACGGACAACATGTGTGCTTACCGGGGTTCACTAACACGATTTAGCTGCACTTGACGATAAATTCCTACCAATTCTAGGTGGTAGGTCAGTCCAGAGTGAAATAGAGGCAGAGAATTGGGAAAGTGGAGGGAGTGAATGCAAGAGACTGCTGCTGTAGGAGCAAACGTCAATAAAATGGTAAGCATAGTAGGACATGAAGCAGAGGACATGAAGCACGGTGCAGTTGCGTAAGCGACTGCGCTCGAAACGGCGTAGTGGAGCGCAGCGGTTGGAGTGAAGGAAGGACCCCTGATAGCTCCGCTTATCGTTGCAGTCAACCCCCATCTCCACAGCGCCGCTTCGAGGCGCGTACGCAACTGAACCGTACTTCGTACCATTTTTTGGCCGACTATAGACATGTAACCTTTTTTTGCGAGATAGCTCTACAAAAGCTGAAGAGTCAGGTCAGAAAATAAATGGATTCTAAAGGGATGTGAAGACGCTTCTTTGTAAATAATTTGTGCACAACTAAATGACTGAAAGCATCTCCTTGGGGTTTTTCAGGAATATGCACACTTCAAACCCTACCTTTAGGATCTGATGTTTTTTTCTGATAAACATGAGCGAATTCTTTCCACAATCACTTCGTAAACCTCACAGTTGGCATCGTAATATTCAAGACGTCAATAATTCAGTAATTAAGTCGATTTCGAATATGCATTATGCAAGCGAGGGATAAGGATAAAAAGGATAAAGTTTCAGGCGTTAATCAATCCACTTGGAATGCGACACCACGTTCACTTCAGTTCAGAACCGTTTTGAGGTTTACGAACGTGTAACTGGCCTATATGATGACTTGCGGTGGCAAGCCGATGTGTCAAGTCAGTGTTTTTATCCTCCCAGACAGGTCTGGCACCAATTTATCGACCACGAAGGGATGAAAGGCTTGGTGAGCACCGGGCGGATTCGAACCTCCGATCGTTCGTACGGAACCTCTAACCGCTACGCCACATCAAGTGAGGGAATACCCTTTAAAACACTCAGTCGCAGTCCGACGTATATGTCGTGTCGGCGTGACACGTCAAGTGGATGCGTCTACTAGTTTGGTAACTTAAAAATGTCTGTAGAAATAAGATGTTCTGGCAAATGCTGCGAAACGTTCGAAATAGAGTATACTGTTCACTATTTGTTACAAGATATCATCAGGGGTTTTTTTTTAAAATATTTTCTCTATTCCTTCTTTTCATATAATTAAAATGTAGTGTCAGGCTGACGAGATGGAGCATTTCCCAACCCTGCTTTTTGTGCATAATCGAGGATGATGGCGCGGCGCTGAAACTGCTCGTGAGATTTGTGCTGTGCGTGGAAAGCAGCAAATATGTTTATGGAAACACCTTTGAGAAAACCAAGAAGGAGGTCTCCACCCACTGTGACTACACGGTCGCCCGTGTAGTCACAGTGGGTGGAGACCGACTTCAAGCCTTCCATCCTTCCGTAGTCGATGAATTGGCACCAGATTTGTCTGGAAGGATAGAAACTCTGAGTTGGTACATCGCCTGTCATTGTATAGCAAAACACACCTTCACAGAACCTCAACGACACCAAGCTATGGTCAAACGCGATGGAGCATCCCAAGCGGATTGACACGCCAGGAAATTTACCCTTTTTTAATACCGACCAATTGACATCGACAAAATCTTGGAGAATCACTTAAAGACACTGTATTTCAAAATAGGCCCGGAGGAGCCATAGAGTTTGGGTTGTATATTCAGGAACTCAGGTTGATTACGCTCATTCTTCCTTGACCGTCGTCAAAATCCGTGTGGAAGATGTCTTTTTCAAAGGCGATTTCATTTGCAACGCGCAACCCTCCTGAATGCGTCGCATCCAAGTGGTCGAAGATTAATTGGTTCTCCTCACAAAAGTATTCGAGTAAAGCCAATGAATTTCTTGCCGGAGGACCGAAGCGTGTTCAGGGGTGTGCGTTCCAATGTACCTAACGCTTTAACCAAAGCAGTTCCCACCCCGTCCCTGACTACGGGAACTCAGCGATTCCACACTCACTTCCTTAATCTACAACCCGACCTCTACGTTTTCCATGGGATCTTTCTCTTACTTGAATTATGAGTAACAGTCACTGTTTTTCTGTTTTTTCTTCAGAATAGTTTCTTTTTCAATTCTTGATCATTATTAGCGCTAGAAGACGAACAACGCATCCAGTGCCTTGTCTAACCGTCCAAACAAACGCCTGCGGTTTATGGTTTTCTGCTAAGGGTCCATTTTCTTTTGCTGTGGGGTTCCCACTTACTCTTTGTTTTCTACCTGCGCCCGTTGGTCTTGTACCGAATTCTTGACGGGAAGGTCCCTTCTTAGTAGAAAATAGAGAAGTCTGAGGTGCTAGAGCTGGGTACCGCGCTTAGCCGTGAATGTTGTTTTCCTTCCAGTATTACATACTCCCTTCGTTTCTGTTTGCTGGTCGTCACCAACTCAAGGTAGACAGAATTTCCGTTCCTGAAGGAATCTCAAAAATTGTCACCGGTACAATTTTTTGCACTCTGTACTTCTTTTACTGTACTTTTCCAATCATTTTTCAAACTATAATGACTAAGCATAAGTGTGTCTGAAAGTCAGCGTCTGAGTTCAATCAGTATGTCTGAAAATAAATCTCAGCGAAATAACGGCTTATAGTTATTTAGAGTGCAGTACGAACAAACACATTTTCTAAATAGGAAAACAAGGTCATCACTTGTTTTTCATGTAGCAGACGTTTCAAAGAAATTTTGTCCCATAAAGTAGAAGGTAGAAAAGACTAGGTCTTGTCAATTTCGTTGTAGACGAAATCAGATAACAGTGAGGCTGACGGCGTTTTTAATTGCTATTCGTTGAGTGGAATTACAGAAAAAAGGTTAGCTTGCTTTTCAGATTTCAACTAAATGAATGTTTGGTCTGCAGCAATTTTTGAACTTTTTAACGTTGGGTAACAGCCAAATTATTACAGCTGCGGATGTGAGTGAACCACAACGTGATCTCATGGCCGAATCATTGCACTTTAAAAAAAGAGGACGCACAAGCAGCCGGTGAAGTTGTTTATGCATAACTTTCATATGAACGGAAGATCATGGCATGCTTCCTTTAGAAACTTATAATTTCTTTCCACCGGTCACAACATCTTCGTAGAATAGATTTCCGCGTTCGTTCTGCTCCAACTCAATCGATTCGAACAACGCCTTAAAGTTACCAGCGCCGAAACCCTTAAAAATGCATTTTTAGCCTGTGTGGATTTCTAGGAAATTGATCTGACCTGATGATTGTGTCGTTGTATAATTTCAAGGAACAATGTCGGTCGATCCTCACATGGTTTGCTGAAAATCTGTAAGAGGTAACCGTTCTCGTCGAAGTCCACCAAAATGTGCAGCTTCTGTAGCTGATCCATGTCCTCAGCAACCTATACGTAGTTTGTTCAGAAAAAAAAACAATACATAAAAGCTATCGACAGACCTTGACGTTGCCCTCCTGTAAACGAGCCCTTAAGTTGTCGTAGTAGCTCTTCGGAATGCTCAGAAATTCAACGCCTCGAGCTCTAAGAGCCTGGATAGCTGCGATGATATCGCTTGTGTTGAGAGCGATGTGCTGCACTCCGGCGCCACCGTAGTAATCCACGTACTCCTGAACATTTTCGCTTAAAAAGGAACTGAGGCGTTGCCTGGGCGAGCTTACTTGAATTTGCGAAACTGCCTTCTTGCCCATTGCGGGTTCATTGATTGGCATTTTGATTGTCTCCTCGTGATTCGTGACGACAATTGATCGCAGTGCTGAGTATTCCGTGTGGATCATCGAATCATCCACGGACCAAAACCTTAATTGAACGTTGCTGCGAAGTTCGAAGAGTTTTGATAACAGAAGTGAAAGATGCTCCTCTTCGAGGTTTTTAGCTTTTTAGAAAAGAATAAATGATAAAATTTTCAGCATTGCCTTTATGACGCGCTTACGCGTTCGACTTCAAGTTATAATCGTTAGGGCTCATGAACGCCGGCCATACGATGGCTTGCGATTCCAAGTGGTTGGGATCAACTCAGTGTCCTTACACTAGTGGAGAAGGCTGGGACCAACTTATCGACACCGGAAGGAGGAAACGTTTGGTTGGGTTAAGTTGGTATAAAAACACAGACGCAGTGGGACCTTTTACCTGCAATATGAGGCCAAAACAGTGCAGTGGTGCACACTATATTCCGGCAGACCTGCTGTGATGGCTACGGTATGCCCTTAGTTGGTACGCAAGAAGTGAACACATATGTAGTAGGGTCAAAACGGCATGAAGCACGGTGCAATTGCGTAAGTGGTTGCGCTCGAGCTGGCGCGGTGGAGAGTAGCGATTAGGATCAAGTGGGGACCCTTACCGGCATCATTCATCGCTGTAGTTCGTGATGGTCTCATCTCGGTCCCAACTGCTGCCTCCACCGCGCCGCCTCGAGTGTGGCCACAACGTGCCGTGCTTCATGTTGTTTTGACCCGAATATGTAGGGGAAGTTAGCGGTCTCTTGAAGTTAGCTTCAACGGGAAATTTTAAGGTTTAGATATAATACAAGATAATTTAATACCCTTAAATGTAATAGGTGATAGATAAAGGGTTATTTAAATGTAAATCAGCGTATAATTTATTATTTTCCTAAACTTAGTTGTTTATTAATAAAACGCCGTTGCACCGTTATTCAACTCATAGGCCGATATTTCAGACCCCAACTGATTTCCTACATCATCTTCTCAAAAGTAGGCATTTTGAGTTGTGGCTCGCAAGAATCATAAGCAGCGATCCCATGGCAAAAATTCTCCATTTTCGAACCCGTCTGCAGCAATTTCTGTTGTGAACTTAATTCTTTATGAAAAAGGAAAAAGCCTTGGATTTTCGATGCTATTTGCTCACATTTATTTCATCTTTTATCTACTACCCACTGCTTGCAGTTCGGCTCTCAACACAAAAATAGAACTTACTGACAAGTCGTCGTAGAATACGCGTTTTCAAGCGCGCTAGCAACAAAAACAATGCATCACCTCCAGTAGGGAGAAAGCTGTGCATTTTTATGAATAATTGCTATAGTTAGTAAAAATTTTTGAAATGATTAAAGGAAAGCATATAAATAGGACCAACCGATGGAAGCACAGCACTTTTTCGTACCATTCGACGGCCGAGTTCATCTCAAGGTCTGGCTGGTTTCCAACGCAATGGTCGACAAAGTTCAATCCAGTCTAAAAAGAGTTCATCTTCTCTGTGGAATGCTATAACTTATTTCTAAACGCTTTCTGTGCAGTCACCAACTCCAAATGCAACGTACCCTAGGCAGACTTTGGAAGAACGTTTTGCCGAGTGGGTGTGATTTGAATCCCGGCAGGAACAACCCTTTGTAATTTTTCCTTTCCAGAAGGGTGTGGATTGTGTCCCCGTACTGAATTATAAAAGAAGAGATTGGATGTGCCTAGGTGTTGATGAGCGGGGAGAATGTGCCAACCGTTTTCACCACTGCGTACTTGATAGTCCCATGCTCATCGGAATCCTCAGTTACATCCTTCACAATGGATGCGCCAACCTTCTTCGCATGCTCTACGACTAACGCGACGTCATCCACCTGGAACAAAGCTGCTAATAGAATCTTCGTAAAGATACCATGATAGTCTTGGCGGAAATTTGCGGGTAAAAATCGGATAAATTAATGGAAAAATGGAGGAAATTAAATTAAATTAAATTAACGGAGGAAATTGAATATTCGGGACGTACTAATGGAAGTGTAGACCCAGAGGAAAGTCTCAGTAAATGGAGAAGTTACTGTAAAAGTACTTCCAGTAATTAGGAGAAGGTCGAACACCTTAGTTATATAAATGGATATAGTTGCAATTAGGAACAATCCATGCACAGTTTAACTCGAACTTAAAAAAGGTTTATGCGTCACCCGTCAGAAGAAAGAAAACTTTCGGCTATTACCCGGTTTTTACAGCACCTTTTTCGAGTGCATGCATTTCGGATGAGATCCGACTCACCTCCACAGGTGGAAAGAACTGCTTCTAGCAGTTCCTCCAGCACGCTGACAAAAATTGCATCGCATTCGTGCCGTAACGCCTACCTCTGGCAGTCATAATCCGCAGATTTTTTGTTGCAGATGAACACGAAGTTGAAAGGAGTTCTACACTTTTTTGTATTCCTTCTCGCTTAATTTGAAACCTTGTAAATTGAAGATGTCTTCACTACTTTCATACCTCGAAACACACGTCCTTCACGCCATCTCCGTGTTTGACGAGGTGGTCGCCAATTTCTTTGTTGCCTGGGAGCAGCGCAGACTCGAACACAAAGATAATCTGCAAAATTATCTCCTACTATCACTGTGCGCACCATCCGCTCACCATAACACCTTGTTCTGCTTCACGGCGTGTTGAGCCACGTGACGACTTCCTGTTTCCAGTCCACGGTAGGCAAATGGCTCGAAGCCGAAGTTTGCGCAGTACCAGTAGGCTGCCTGAACAGAGAATGAGTCTTAGTAGCTTTCAAAAAATTCTGAACAAAGCAGGAAAATGCTCCAGAAACTCCTTGAATCTTTCTTCGTGGCCTCTTACGGTTCTAATATTCGAAAGACATGTGTAATGTGAAACTTATCCATGTATCTCGACAATCAGCTCTTCTTCCAGCGTGTCCTCTTCTGTGCACTTTAAACTGATTTCAGAGGAAAACAGAAAAGGAGTAGTATTCTGGGGAAGAACATCAACAGCAGATAACCGTCAAATTTTGTATAATTGTGTAAGTATACATTTTGTATATTGTGCAAGTAAATATCAAGAAAATTAGTGGGCAGTGAGGGAGAAAAATTAGAGGAGATCAGACGAAAAGTAACCGAAGGATAGGTGTTAAATGTTAAAAGATCAAAGCTAAAGTTGAAGTTGCAGTAATCGTTTGCAAGGTATGGTGCACTCGCTAAAAGTAATACTGCAAAAAAGGAAAGACTGGAAGAAAGACAGGAAATGCAAGAACTTTCCGCGGACTTTCTCCGACTCCCCCTCATCTCTCTCCTCTAGGTTCCAAAAGTGCACTGCTCATGCGGAGCTTATCCGGAACTTGCCCAAATTTCGCGAACCCTTTTGAGCGCTAGTACTGTAAGAATAAAGTTGTGCAGTTGTGGGGGAAAGGTCTCCGGACTGAATTCGCAGCAAAAGCGTACCGCCTCAGCGCTGCAGTTATTAATAGGCTTTATTAGTTCTGAGCGTACGATAGCTGTTTCCTAACTACAATTTCATGTTATCACCCGCAAGAAATGGGTTGTAAATTCCATCAACTGATTTGAACATAAGTTAGAATTTGAATTCTTTGCCACGTACAGAAAACACAGAAGAGAAATGAGAGAGTCATGAAACACGAATATAAAAGGAAAGTGGAGGCGTACACATCCTGGAAAGAATGAGTACGATTCCTTGCGTTTCTCGTGAAGGAAAAAGGCTGCAGAACAGGACTACAGATTTTTAATCCGAAAGATACTAGTCTTCAGAAGAAATGGACTCAACTCTTCACATCATTCTACATCTTACATTTTTCGAATGTAATTCTTCAACTTGGCGCTCGAGACGTCCAAGTAATTTATCGAGGATTTTCAAACAAACAATCAATTTCTACTTCAATACTATCATTGTTTTTCAGCCACCTACACGGAAGAGGTCGCATCTACGGACCTGTTAGTTATCAGCACGTGGTGTCTGTCGTTATGTGGGAGTCAACCAGGCATCCAAGTATACGCTGTGAAAGTATGCGAGATATTGTGGCATTAGATTCCTATGCATTTCAAAAGTATTGTCAGCACAGCACCAAGCCCATAAACTGACACCAGGTCAAATGTCCGGAGTGAGCATTGAATGTTGGGTAGCCGCCGTTCCTCCTCTAACACTGAGCTGCCAACGACAGAATTCCGGTAAGCGCCTCTCCAGGTATCGGCGATATCTCTGGCCGTCGTCTACTGCACCAAAGGCACCACGCATCAGCAAACCCTCAGCACCGAAGACTGCACTACTTGCTTCTATGATTCTAATGAGAAACGAAATATTTTAAGTGGAAGGCTGGTAGTTGCGATGAGCGAGCACTACAATGTGATCGAGTTCAGAACAAGACTGTCTAGATGCGATTAGTTTTTATACGATTGCGGTATTGCATAGATCTCGACTTCTGAATCGTATGTGCTCAACACACGGAAATCGCTGAAGATCAGCAAGACTGTCTTCTACGATTAGCGCTACGCGCAAGACACCTAAGATAGGAGATGCAAGAGGTCGGTCAACCAACCAGGTGACAATTATCAAATTTCAATTCAACTACATTCTGAAAAAGAACTGCCCCAAAGAGAAATCCGTCGAGATTCCGAAAATCCAGATCTGTCTGGGACGACGCATTCGGCTCCAATCCAGTCACTCATAGTTCAGTTTCTTTCTGCTTTAAAATCTACAAAAACGATCGAGAAGTTCCTTCTAAATCCAAAGTGTACATAGAGAGTGTGAGGAATGAGAAATGCAGGACGAAATCTCGTCGGGAGTATCAATTCATATTGAAGCATGAACCAGGAAGAAGCCGTCTGAGCTCTTGTTTCACTTTTTTACAAAGTGAAAAAAACGTTCTAACGTCCAATCTCTGAACAGAATTCATATGTCGATCGCTCTGTTAGAGATTTCAACCAAAAGAAGCTCTTGAGAAGGTTATGCAAAGAGGAAAAAAACTGAAAATACATGGAATGACAAGAACTCGGGAGAAGCCCGTGCTTCACAAGCGACTTTGTACCGCACAGATAATAAAAAAGGCTATCGAGGAGAGTTGTGTGTCATGCCAAACGTTCTAGAACAGTTCGTCCTGGAGCGGCTCATCAAATAAGCAACAAACACACTACTTTCGCCCTGATCTACTCATGATTTGGCAACTGTTGGAAGTGAGGAGAGTGATGGAGGTCGAAGCCTAACCAAGTAGCCTACCCACAATTCAGTTTCCTTCTAGTCTTGCCCGTCGAGACCATCCTCGCAACGCGATTTCGGCACGATTGAACGCAGTTCGCATTGCAAATCACGGATGTACATCAGGCCCGCTTCATCGTTTGATGTTCGCTACTTAACTTGCCATTGAGGATATCAAAAGACATTGACGATATTCGGTCTTAACACCTTCAGGATGATGTTGTTGGTGTTTTAGAGCAACCCGTAGCCAGTGAATTTTTCACCTTACACGTAATAGTAGATGTGGCGTTTTTTTCGCAACCACCAACGGAAGTCAGGGAGAGCGAACAACTGACTGAATTCGTGTAAGAGTTCTGTCATCTGTGTCTATGCTCAGGAATATAGAGCTCAGCTACGAAGAGAATGATGCATGGCAAAGATGCACTAGAGATAACTCAACATCGTACTCCTTCGCGGGGTATTTTTACCAAACTGTCATCGCCAACGAAGTCAAGTACGGGTCTATCCACTGGACTGCTATGATGTACAGAACGGAGAAATGAGCAGCACTATTAACGTGACGGTGAAGCCAGACTGCACAGAGAGGAGGCTAAAGCTATTTTGCTATTTTTGTTCTAGGATATACCGCAAGAGCTCGAAAATACATCTTGGTCTGTCTTTTAAAGTCCTAATCGAAAACTCGCTCTCCACCATTTCATCCTTGTTTTGAGGGCAGCGGTAAGCCCTCGTGCACAACGCGCCTTGAAGTTGGAAATAGCCACTTACCCGAGGAAAGCACACTTAACTGAGGCAATAAAGGAAGATCTAAAGACATCTAACTTTGAAAGGTGATCAATTTGAGTCAATTAATTAAGTCTGGCTGGAAATATCATGGAATAGCGAATGCATTTATTCTGTGCGGACTCTTGCTCAGGATTGAGCAAGTTGGACTCAGCTCTTCAACGACGATGGACTTTCGGTGAAGATGCCAACAATAGCAATATCGATCCGTTCGGAGTCAAAAAGCAAATCAATTCAAAAGAAGTGTTAAAATTTCACCAATGATTTGGTTAAGTGCAATTATCTACAGAATGGAGAGGAGGAGAAGCAATATGACCTCATGCATCCAACAACTGTGAAAAAATGAATTCAAGATCATACCGAATTTTTTCTCTTTAGCTTTGATGGTGTGGTTTACAGAATAGTGCAGCAGAAGAACCAGAAAATCAAAAGATAGCCTCCATACGACAGTAAAATTAGGACATGGAAGTACATTACGTGCGTACGTTAGTAGCAACGATAGTGACCCCTGATGGTGGTTAAGATAATGCGGCTCAAAGACAAAGTTGTTCATTCATCAACTCACCTGCTTAGCATTACCAACGATGAATCGAATGTGGTCGAAGCACACGAAGGTGCCTTTGTCAGGCTTCGGTGCCCTCTCGTAAGTCGTCTGAAAGTGTTGTTTTCAGCGCAGACTCGACATCGACTTATTGTGGGCATTGCACCTACCATTCAGGAACGTTGCTGGTGACCTCAAACACTACTTCGGCGGAGATCGTTAGGCGGACCGCTACTGATAGGCGGCACTTTTCCACGTGATATCAATGTCATCGAAATGTGTGTTACGCATGTCGTTGAAAGCAAACGACTCCAGTAGACTTGATCTGCTGCTTGCGCCCACATAAGGCCCAAGAACATAAAATCGTTCGAAGAACGTGCGAGCGCTGATCATGAAGATGCAGTCAATAATGCGGAACAATTGCCACCCGTGTGCGGGCAACCATCCATCGTGGTGAATAAGCAAGTGAAGATCGAAAGCAGTGCGCGCAACTTAAAGAATTTAACAAACATTTATAGTATCGAAGGTAAGACCATATGCACAACGTTCTCCTGTTTTCTTCCCGTTTCGTCAACAATAGTTGTGACTGGCCAGAAGGTTGTCGGTGAAAGTAGTTACTTCTTGAAACGGATTAATCCTTATTAAGAGCTATGTGTGCGAAATGTCGCGCAATTCTCTTTTTAATTTTTGATCAATGTTGTCAGATTCTCAAAACCCAATGGAAAAAGTAAGTTTAGCCCCCCGGAAGTGTTGTTGCTAAACAGACCATTAGTCCATTGCTGCGCCACGATGACCTAAGCAACGTCACCAGAACGTTAGATTCTGCAAGATATAGCGGAAAAAAATTATTCGAAATCAGATTGTATGCCCTCGCAAAACTCCCTGCTGTTCAATACTTTTATGTTGTTTCTACAATTTTCTGTAACGTTAGCCTCTTTATTCGATCTCGTGGGACAAATGTTGTGGTTTCAGTCAGCCACAACAACAGCGATGTCTGAATTATGCAAACTGTAGGGAGTCTCACAGCTTTTTCATGTAATTTCCAAAATCTTTCAAGATTGCATTACGCCGGTGAACCTATCACAAGAAAATTGACAGAAACGCTATTTAAAAAAAAGCAGAACTAGCATTTTGTACTTTGTAGTATTTTGCTTTTCTCCTTTATGAGAGTGGAATTTTTATCAAAACATCGCACTGGGCTCAGATAGCAGTCTTTTATGAAGCACTCGCCGGAGTAACGGCGAAAGCACCTACTGTATTGAAAATTTTGCGTGACAAGACCGAGCTGACGTTCTTCTGATTTTTTCCCTTCAATGTCACTTCAATAGATAAAAACTCGCAAATAATTTCCTTCCGAGTACGTCTGCTGATTAGCAGAAACTTCTCTTTCCATATGTTTCCACCAGACTAGCCAGGACTCATCATAACACTCTTTTATATCTATCTTTTTATCTTTTATACCAGACATAAACGTATCGGATAAATCATCTCGAAAGTCCAATCCACTACGACGAAGAAGTCATAGTCACTCCTTCTACCGAACTCAAAACTGCACATAGAAACAAATCGTATGCTAAAAATGTTATGAAGACAGACGGATAGAGAGTTTCTCGACGTACTGGAAGTTTGCATTTTCAACTTCAATTTTGCCGAATCTTGTTTCTTCTGGTCATTGAGATGGGGTGCAAAGTGGGAAAGAAGGAGAACTTTCTGCATCCTCTGCTTTTTTGCAATTAACTGATTTGATTAAAACTGAATCGACTAGCTGAAGTCGCCAAAACTGTCCCTGAGATTTGTGTTGTGTGCGGAGGTGATCAGATGTACGAGGAAAAGCTAAAAATAGAATAAAAGGAAGGAAAGGAAAACAAAGAAAGCTTCATGAAAAACAATACGCGCATTGAAAGGCCTAATGAATGATGGGCTGAAGGCTAGGAGAAACAGCTAAGGATGGTGTACTGTTGATCCTTATGACTCACTTCATCTGGGAAAGTTAAGAAACGTGTTTTTTCTCAACCTACGGCAGGTTAACCGCTGCATACTTCGCTTCTGAGATAAAAATTTCCATTTTTTAGTCGCAACGACAAATGGTGCAAATCTCGAGAACGCCCTTATTGTTTCGATTAAATTCAACAAAAAGAAAACGGATGGGGTCAGAGGTGCTTCTTGTAATCCTCTTCGCACTGCATTGCAATGGTGTGGAAATTCGGGAGTCAATGAAATTTAAAAAAATCAGAGCACAACAGGACGAAAGGTTCTGTATCAAATAGAATATACAACATTTTATCAGTACTTCTTATTTCTATGTGCATTTCTGCATTTCTAATATCCAATTATTCTTTAACCTGAAATTCCTTTCCCTGAATGTTTTCTCATTAACATTGTCGTTCAGCAGTAGGTTCTTTTTCTATGTCTATATTCTGTGTCTTATCCGGTGAAAAACTCTAATACAATGTGAATCTACCTCATTTATTGATGTACGACGTGTTGTGTTTCTTGGACGACGTAAATATTCTATTTCTCAAAACGATAGGCATTTTGACCATGTTCGATTGTCCTTGAATCTTGGCATGTTGAATACGCAGCTTTTCTATTGATTTGCTTGTTGAATTACTGAAAAAACTCTTGTGACTCGTAGCTGTGGTACGTGATGGTCTGTTGGTTGCTACCAAGTCTAGCTAATGAGGTAAGCACTAGCCAATGTGTTGCTGTTCGAGTTTGCCTACCGTTTGGATGCTTTCTGTAGGGTGATGAGACGCTTGAGAGGATAAATCACTAATGACTTTGATTTTTTCCAGGCCCTGACGAAGGGGATAACGCCGTTGGCTGTTAATAAATATCAATACCAATCTTGGCCATAGCTTGAGCAAATCCATGAAAAAGATATGCATTTTTTCGATTTTTCACGATAAATGCAAAATTTTCCGATAAATATCGGACAACAACATTTCTTAATCATCAGCGTCTGAGCTGAGTTTAAACGAACACGTGAGAACTGAACGAGTGGACTTTAGGGAACTAGTTCATCATTTTTTGATTTCCATGATCCTTTGTTCACGGCTACAATTACGAGATCTCAGGAGTTCTGACGGAACCTACACCACTGTTCGAAACTGTTCAACATTGTCACCTTTTCCGTATGTCGAAGAGATGTATAAGGAGGGCATGGTGTGGAAGCAAATTTTGGAGGTTTGGATTTGTGATTAAGGAACAACTAAATTGACACACTTCAAGAGGAAACGTAGAAAAGGTGACTCTCTGTTTGAGATTGCATCAGACCGCTTAAATCTTCCAACGCTGTTTTTTAGACCTTCGGACAGCTTTAGATTGTCTCTTTTTGCAGTTGATAGGCCGTGGGTAATCGTCTCTGTCGCACCATAAAACGATGACGGAAAGGGAGTAGTGGGAGTGTGGAACAGCCATGAAAACAAGACCTTTCATGGACAGACCCACTGCGAGCTCGCCGAGAAACAGGAACGCGTCACGTCCCGTGCGGAGAACTCGTACCACAAACAGCGGAGATCTCATCGACATCACGTGTTATTTCAACCACTTTGAAGTGAGTATTTCAGTGCTATGAAGGACTGGTTCCCCAGCTTTTCTCAAGAGCGTAAACTACTCGTGATCTTCCTCTTATCCAATGCTTGTGCCTTTTTATTGTTGTGTAGGGCCTGTCAGAAATATGCAGGTGTTCAAGCAATGCTTAAGAACTTTAGCAAAGATACGATTACTTCGTGATTTTTATTTCTTCCATACATGTTCTTGTAAGTTTGACATCAGCATTGCATAGGTGGGTTGTTCATTGCCATGTATTTCTCTACGTTCACTGTAGAGCACAGGCTGTGGCAAAACGTCCCACAAACCGGGCATTGCTACGTAGAATGGAGCACTTCGCGACTAATAAAGTGCTTTGCGTTTCACTGAGAAGAAAATAGAGTAAGCGAGTTTGTTCAATCGGGTGAACGCGATGCATACGCCGCACCGCAAGGCATCCCTCTAGTTGCCACGCCTATACACCTCTCCTTTCTACGGAACTCCAAGTTGTCTAAGTCATACCTGCGCCTACATGCGTCTCAGTAAGGACCCACTTATTTGGGCTGTACTCAGGCTCCAGAACCACACAGAAGTGATAGCATAAGCAAGATGTTATGACCATTACCTGCCACAAAAAGACGTTGATAAGAGCATGAGATGTGTAGTAAGTACTATGCATATATCTCCTGTTTTTCTCGAACTGTCTTTGTAGGACTGACTCGGCTTGCAACAACTGCCTTTCTAAAAAGTGACTTTCTCGAAAAAAATTCCCAAACAGGCAAGTTTTTTGAAAGTTGAAGTATATTTAAATCACTTTCGCTCGATGGGAGAGTAGAAGAAGAAGGACTTTCTTTAATCAGACCCTCTAGGGCTATTTTTGTATATAAAAGAGGCGATCCTGCAAATATTTAAGCTTTCCGAGTGAGAGAATTCTAAAAAATAAATCGTGCCGAAAATACCTTAAGTTGTGCTGTGTATGTTTGTTCTGAGCAGTGGAATGATTTCCTCTCTCCAACAAGTCTTGAAAAAAAAAAACAGTCGTAATCACAACAACTTCGCTGACAAAAAGGTAAGTATAGTTAAGATCCAGCTGCACTATAAAAATTCAATGTTTTTTTTAGGAAATTGTATTCGTCTTATGCACACGATAGTGGTGTCGATAAAAATGTTGAAGACGTGTCGGAGAGTATGTATTTTGCATCGAGAACTTTTCTCGCATCATGAATAGGACACCACAAAATATTAGCACTTGAGTTTGTAATGCAAGAAAATATCACGAACCTTTCAATTTCAGAATATATTCTTGATCAGAACTTCTCTTTTCCGGCTTATTGTTGCTAACCCATACCTTCCGTGTGGATGAAGGGATCTTAGAACATGCGACCTGGATGTGTTTCTGATACGGATAGAGATTTTAAACTGTATGTCGTCTTAACAAAACAAAAACAGAACAGAAGGTTTAGAGTCGCGTTCAACAGTTAAGTTCCAATCCTGGAACTCTCGAGCCTCTACACTGAAGCCGAACAAGCTGCTTTTCCAGAGAAAAGGTTCAAAAGGTAATTTTCTCTCGAAAATCCACTTCTCGATTTCGATTAAAACTAAGGACGATCGATCGACGATCTAAACTATAGAAACTATAGAGAATGACTATAGACGATCACGGTCCCGACTTAAGAAACCCCGTGTCCAGGATCCGCCTGCTCTCGTCTAGCAACAACTTTTGTTGTATGCCTGGAATCGGTCGCAGCGATTTGGCGCAGATTCCTAACGAGCTCTCCCCTACAGTTCTCTTCGTTTCTTCAAATCGTGCAAACATTCCTGACTGACAACAATCTAAATTCGGGATATTTGCAAAATTAATACGATAATTTTTATAACATGTCTTATTTTTCTCGTATTATTATTATCATTACCTACCTAAAAGGGTAGTTTTATGGAAGTATTGACATACTGGTTTGTTATTTTACGGGTTGAATCCTTGTCAGATATTTACATTTACCTAACGATGCACGTGGCGTGTCATTCATTTGGTTCAGAGATTGTTATTAGAAACATTTATTGATTAGATATTTACCTTTATCTGACAATAACACAAGTTTACTCAACATTAAACCAATTATTCGACATTACACGATCAACGGGATATGTGACATTAAGCATTTTGCAGAGGCACACTACATGCGCACTTAAGACCCGAATACGAAAAAAAGACTAGATTGTATCTATGGAACGAACACAGGGTCCCGCTTCCAGTAGGAATAGTTACGACTGACAATGGCAAGTGACCAGCACACAACAACGACAACACTGATATAAATGAAGTCTACGCTAAAACCAACCACAACATGGAACTAACTCTAAGCAGTTAAACAAATCATAAATGATTAAATAAACGCAAACAACTAGTTCGTTTCAAGTTACAAGCATGTGGGTGAAGAAAACAAAGATCGATGGCAAACGTTAGTTTAGTACTGTTGAAGCCGCGCCAGCAGTTCCTCGGTTGTTGGCGACATTCCATTGTTTTCTTTGTGGCTGGGTGAGGTTTCAGATGGGCGCAGCGCTACCTGAAAAGCTAGTACTTAAACTATGTAGTTCTATTGCAGCCATATTTCAAGACGTGCTAATGCAAAAAGATGATCTCCCACGAAAAACAAAGAAGAAACAAGCAAGAATTGTTATTTTGTCCCAGCCTGTCCTATTTTCTTAGTGCAATAATATAACGAAAACACATTCATTTGGTCACATATTTGAATGCTAAGACCCAGGGAATATATAATGAAAGCAGATGTGAGAAAATGAACAGAATGGAAACTGAAAAAAGGAAAACCAAACCTCAATTGTAGGTGCACCTTTCCTACGAATTCGCACCTTTTCAGGAGCGGGAGGCAAAATAGAAAACGGTGCGCGACCACTGCTGCTCTTTCCGGAGTCCTCTTCAAGAGCTTCACGGAGAAGGAAATCTGCTCCTCTCGATCGTTGACGCTGCAAGGCAGCCCTTCCTAAATTTTGAGGACAACCTCAAGAAGCTCAAGAAGCAGACAATTAAATAAGCTAAGTACTTGCCGACCAAACATGCAAGATTTGAACAAAGAGAAGCGCGCATGCACAAAATTAAAACTAGACTCTGTGATCTCTATGCGATTCAACTTAAATTCAAACCAAGTAACATAAAGGACAGAACAAAATATTTATCCTATACCCGTTTTAGTCCGTCCTGCAGGCATGCTGCGGGGTGTCCTCGGTCCCTGTAGGAGTTTCGCCAATCCGCCCACTGCCATCATTTTATCGAGTTCGTCTAACACACCCGGGGAATCGATGGCTACAAAGGAAGACATGAATTATGAGAAGGACAATGTTTGGGGAAAAGTGAAATGTTGTAGGAATAATCTTCAGAAAAAAACTGAAGGGAATGAAATGAAAGCGATACCTGTCTGAAGACGACTGGCAGCAAGGCCAACTCGAGCCGGTTGATTTTTAGCGGGTGATGCGGCTCTTCTTTTCTTCGCTTTCGAGTCCTCATTTTCCTTTTCGGTCCTGAGGCGCTCCATTTCCAACTCGCGGTAAACTCCCTAAAATAGTAAGCTTCGATCATCTCTATTCAATACGATTGTAGCGATTACCTCGTACTGTTCCTTGAACGTCTTCATATCCATGAAGAATTGCTCCATGGGATATTTCTTGAGATCAAACGCATAGTACTTAGCGAATTTCGTCCAATCAGATTTCATTTTATTATGCATCTGAAGACAATTAAAAGATAAGGTGAAGATCCTCTTGAGACATATAATGTACACGGAAATAGTGTAATAGTTTATGAAAACTGTCAAAGAACTATTCACCGTTTCAATAATTTCCAGTTCTGTCTGAGCCTTCACTAAGAAAGGCGACATAACTTCAACGAAAGCGTCGTCATCGCACTGTTTCTGGTATGTTTTCAAACTATTTTGCAACTTAAAAACAAAACATTTGTTTAACCATCTAAATACTGGAAGCAACAAAAACGCACCTTGTTAACGTCCTGACGAAGAGCTGCTACACATTTCTCCACTTCCTCACCGTTGACTCGTGCGGCAGCTACACAGTGGTAAAAGTCTTCTTGGGTGAATCTGATATTAAATCAGGGTGGAGCAATTCACAAAATGTATTGAGTAAAAGTAGCCAAACTAAAATAAACAAGCTTATTTGATTTAATTACAAACCTAGAATTTTTGGCGTCATATTTTCTCATCGAGTCAACCATGTAGTGGAGAAGGGTAAATTTGTTATCTACATCCTTTGTATCCATCAGCTTAAGTAATCTTTTTTAAGAAAAAGCAGCAGTTTCTTGTACATCAAAGTATCTCACCTTAGTAAGTACATTCATCTCGAAAGCAAACGTATCTTTGTAAGTTTTTGACGACTGACCCATGAAGTTCCCGAAAAGAAGAACCAGTTCGAGAAAAGTTTTGAAACCCCGTGACCGTCGAATTT
The DNA here is from genome assembly GCF_031761385.1 of Necator americanus. Classification (NCBI taxonomy): domain Eukaryota; kingdom Metazoa; phylum Nematoda; class Chromadorea; order Rhabditida; family Ancylostomatidae; genus Necator; species Necator americanus. The sequence continues at coordinate 22,548,394 of NC_087373.1, forward strand.
CATCGCATGCTTCCATCACCGATGAAATTCCCTGTAGTACTCTCGTAAAAACACTACGACCTAACATATAATATTCTAAGCATCCAATCGCCCACTTTTTTGCAACTTCTGTTTCAGAAGAGCGAGAGACTTACTGGTTTCAGATCGTTCAAAATTTCTTGGAAACGAAGTTTGAATATGATAAGATCGAGTCGCAGCGGCAAAGCTCTAATTGATGCTAACGAGGCAAGGAACTGAACAAGAATATGAAATATGCGTAAGTGCTGAAAAGAACAGGCACGTTCTCAAGCAATAGAAATTAGCTCATACTTGTTCTCCTTCCGGCATTTCATCCAACGAAGATGGTTGAACCTCGGACAGCTTTTTGATCACATCTAATGGTGGAAGTGCAGACCGAAGCTGTTGGAGAGTATTAGCAGACAGCAACGAGTCATCAATCTAGAACATAAGCAGAAGGAAGGTAATGACGAATCAACAAATCCTCACTTTTAGCAGTCCTTTTCGCCACTGTTTGTGGGAAAGCTTGACCGAGCCTTGAAGAATAGCTGCAAAATGTGGATATCTTCCAACAAATTTGAAATTCTAAAGAACAGGAAAATTCAAAAAGAGAGACCAAGTGCTTGAAGGATTTTCTCGTCCTTAACTATTTGAGCTTGCTTCACTTTTTTGGCCGGTTTGGCATTTTTCGGGACGTCGTTGGATTTTGCACCAGCTTTCGAGGTTGCGAACTTCTCCTATAAAAGAGAGATGATCCTATAAGACATGATTTTCCTCTACAAAGGTGTAGTCTACAATTCGGTAGGATTACTGGGAACAAAACCACCAGTTCTTGGAAGCGCATATCTCGCTTTTCTTGCTACAAACGAACAGTTGAAGAAAAAGATGATTCTACTATAGAAAACTACGTTGTCGTGACAAATTCCATCGATAACTTGAGAAGAACTTACATGGAAAGAAAAGATGTGGGAATACGAGGTGAAAAGGAAAACTGAATAATATTGAGTATGCTCAGAAAACCAAGAAGCGAAAAAATTGGACAAAGCGCTTATCTTATTTTTGTCTTCAGCAGCTCGTTAGCAGTAACAGCTCTAGTTTCGCGAAACTTGAAAAATCTGACATTTTCCAAGAATGGACTTACTTTTAATTGCTCAAGAAGTGAATCGTTAGCCAAGCAATCTTCTGATGTAGTGGCCCAAAAACAGTCACGATCCAAACTTCGAGGATTGATCTTTAATAGAAAAAAGTAGCTGAAAAGCAGGATCAGCTAACGAACGATGAACTAGAAACAAAAGAACTCACAGCACTACCGGTCCACGGGAACTTCCGCATAGGCACATCGACAACACGTTTTTTCTTGGCAGAAAGAAAATCAGGAATTGCAGGTTGTGCAGGTCCTTGCAGTGACCCGCTGACAAGTGGAGGTGGTGGTGGACCTGGTGGTCCGGTACCGCTACGAAGAATGTTTGGCGGTGGTGGTGGTGGTGGCGGCGGTCCCGGAGGAGGAGGTTGAGGAGGAGGAGGAGCCATCCTTGCTATAGTACGAATATTCTACACTTGAAAATATAAAAGGGTATTTATTTCCTATTATGACAAAGTAAAAAAGTAGCTGTTAGTCGAATGTGTTCCGAATAATACTATCAAAATATAGTGACGATCTTCGGATAAAAACCATACTAAAGCTACACAAAAGTTGCTCACGTCCAGGTGGAGGAGGGGGAGGTGGTGCAGAAGGGCCACCAGTGATAGGTGGCAAGCTACTCGAGTTTGATCCCGCTACAACAATAAGGGCATAATTTCAAGAAACTGCTTCCTTGCAACAAAGTAATTCTATACCCTCGACTGCAAGAAGTCGGCTGGTCGATGGAATGGCCTGGTCAACTGGCTGTTGGATAGTGCAGGTTGTTGCGGGTGGAATCGGTTCGTTAGGATTTGCAATCTGGAAATAGTGGTCCTAGAGCGACAGAGACCAACAAGCGATACCAATCCGTTACGTGTTTCCTGAGAAGGGTTGCTTCTTTGCGGAATTCGTCAAGTTTTTGCCAATACTGCATCTGTTTGGCTACTGCCTCCTGCTTGGCTTGTACAGCTTGTTCAAGCTTCCGCGAAAACTCCGCATCTTGTAGCTGATCTATAGAAAAATTTAGCATCTATAAAATGGGCAAACCAGCGTACATAGTCAAGATCGTATCGACTTCGGAAACTATCAAAATTTAGGGGAATTTTAAAAGTAATTAAAGCAAGAAAATTTGGCATATAGCAGACGAATATTTTATATGCTTACCTATAATCTCATTGACAGGTGTCTCGAAGCGAAATTGTGAGTCGAAGTCAGGATCTACTCCATTTTTGTGAAGGACAATTTCGCTCACACAATTTTCAATAAGACGAAAATACGAAAGCCTGAATGAATAACGAAGTGCTTCATAATGGCGCGCAAATGTGGAATGGGTTAACGAAAACGCTTTTCTTCCCTATCGGCCCAATACCACAGGTATCCAATGGTTACAAACTTTTTTTCAAGAACTTATTAAATGTCTAGTAATAAGTTCTTGTATCCATCATGAAATAATACCATGTTCAGGATAGGAAAATACTGCAGACTGTTATTATTTGATGAAGTTAGAATACAAAAAAGCAAGTAAATAGAAAATCATAAGGGTTGGCTTTTTTTCTCCATGAATTTCATTGAAGTTGATAACGAACCTGATTGAAACATCTTCAGGTATGAGCATAAAATGCTGCAAAATGCTTAACAAAACCGGCTCAACTGCTGTATTCGCACTTGTTGAAACCAAAAGTTCAAAACATCCACCCAGTGTTTCATACTCACCTCGCCTGAAAACGGCAGCGGAGAGTAATGTCCATCAAAATCATAGTAAAATACGACCCAAGACAAGGAAAAAAAAATAAAAGAACTACATACAAAGTTTCGAAGCGAGAAACTAGTTCGTTGAAATCATCATCTTGGATTGAAGTGAAGGCGCTGTACACCTCGCGAATACGCTCATCCGTCTTCGACAGCAGAACAATATTCTACAACGGGTTGGAAGCTCAAGCGTAATTTGAGAAACTTTCGTTCTGGCCTACTAACAGGAATGTATTTTCCAAAGCCGTCTCTCATCAACTCAGAACGGAGAGCCATTCGAACTTGCCACGATTGTTCCTCGCTTAAGTCATGATCACTGCTGTGAATGAGCAGATTCACGATGATGAGAATCCGATACTGGAAAGTCTTGTCATGAAGAAAAAATTTACAATTCCGATGCCATAAATTGTCTTTTCCTATGTCAATTACCAGTATGTACCAAGAACACTAACCACATGATCTACATCGGAATCTCTACAGAATCGCAGACAGTCCAAAATTGGTTTGAACCTTGGCTGTTTATTTCTTGCGGCTAACAAGGTAAGCTCCTTCATCATTTTCTGAGCACTATAAAAAATTACGGATAGTGGTAGCTCCGATATTTCGGTAAGTACAATTTGTCACATACCCTGACATCTCCATTTTAATATTCTTTGTAGATTCTTGGTTCACCATACCCAAAGACGCCAAGATCTTCACAATTTCTGCTCTCAGAACACGAGCTACTTCCGTTTCCTCTCCCTCTTTAGCTCTTCTTTTGTTTATGGCGCAGACACCTTCGATGAGGCGCCCAACGACCCGTGATTCACGTTGTAGCACGAGTTCCAATCCAGGCTGAAGCAATACGAAATAATTTAGATTTCCGCACAGCAAAGGCGCAAAAAAAAACTCGCATATGTGTTAATTATCGTGCGGATGCACCGAACAACTTCCATCAGTAGCGATAGGAGCTCGCGAGATTCATTTGTGTCTTCTTGACAGGCGCCCAATTGTTGTAAAATCTGCAACAGAATGAATATTGTAAACAAACGCTGGGGACGAAACACACCAGTATGGAGAGACTAATGACGTTTTACAAAGAAATAATAATCCCGCACAAAGAAAATGGTTGGGTAAGATAGATTTTCTTCAGTGACCATTGCAAATCTACGACTGAATTTCTGCTCACAAACATTCGATTGACCTAATTTCAATGATTTCCGAAGTATCAAGCTAGGAAAATAAGGAGCTTTCAAGTCGCATCAATTGTGTAAAAAGCAAAGTTTTGTAGGTAGTCCTATCAATCGTGAACAGGACTATCCCCAAAAAAATTTGGGGATAGTCCTATCAATCATATCTATCTATCTTATGATTCCCACAGGCTCCAGAATTTTTTTAAACCCCTTTTAATTTTATTCATTTATTATTTATTGTTTATTATTCTTTTAATTTTTTTATTTTTTATTGCAACAATTACTATGTGTTGTGCTTTAATTACATTTTCCGACAGCATCCTTGAAGTTCTTGGAGACTAGAAAGCGGTATAATTAAGGTAAAATTGTTTTTCTGCACTATGCTAACCTAAAGCTGCTTAGTGAAATCGGACAATACTAACTACCTTTTCTGGAAGTTATTTGTTCTTTTGCATATGAGTTGAATGGGGGATCTCATCTTCTAAGGAAGCCTTTAAATGTTCTTACGATATCATGAAAAAAGAAAAAGCCATTCTGGGTTCTGATCTGCTGTGGTGTGTTTCACACCAACGCCCTGATGTACAAGTTCCTTTTGCAGTTTTACTTTCAAGCATTCACACCCTCGGAGACCGTACAATGGACAAACGAAAATCAAAAAACCGTTTAAAGGAACATGTAACCGAACCTTTGAGACCAATGAATCACTCGAATATTTGGAAATTCCAACTTTTCAGATAATACTCAATTGTCAAGAATCTTAAATTATTCGGAAGTCCAAAGAGAAAAAGCCGAGAACATTGAACTCTAGTGATGCTTTTTTTTTTCTTTGAAATCACATCTAATCGAAAAAGTCATGAAATACAACAATTACACATCTTGTTTTAATTATCCATTGATTTGCAATTCCGCATTTGTCGAGTTCTCGAGATGGAAATTCAAAATGAAGCGAAAGCAAGGACGAGTGAAAGAGTATCAATCACAGAAAGTGTTGCAAGTCATACTACTGCAGAATTTATTGTAGAATCCTTATGTACTGAATTACCCGCCACCGCAAGACCAAAAGCAGTGTGAGCAATACAAGATTGAGAAAGCTTACCACTCCAAATAGTCGACAGATCAGTTGCAAGCCATTCTCATCACTGCGTTTGTTGCCGTTTCTTGCAAACTAAACAGGATTAGGGGATATCGCAATTTTTCTTAAACGAAAATTACCCAGAAATGAGTTGTACAGAACTCACAGAAATGCAAGCGACCACAAACCTCAGACAAATAGCGAACACCTTCCCCTGCGAGAATAACTTTTAACGTGACGATGTCCTTTTTTCTATCCAACACGTTGTCACTATCTAACACTTCAAGAAGCTGGTCAATCATCATTGCTGGTGCCTGCAACATTGCGACTTAAAAACACATGATGAGTGAAATCAGAATGAAGGAAAAAATGCTATTTAAGAAGGACGAATTACAGTCCTCTTGTTCTTTCTCTTTCTATTTTATAACACTAACACTCGAAACATGGAAATCGACATGCCATTTCATACATTTCAATCAGATTGATAAGCACACCCCTTCGCCAGTCGCATTACTTCCATAACTTCCATGAAAAAGTGGAAGGAAATGAAAGAGGCATATATAGTATACAACGTAAATGAGCCAAATTTTGTTTTCAAACCAGGCCTTCAGCTCCTCCGATAGACCCATTTCTCGGACATCATCATGAAATCACAGTAGTTACATTCTTTGTTGGAGCAACGGAAAACTAGGATATTTTAGGCTTATATTGAAGTGGTCTCGTCGAGTGAAGTTTCATGGCGATATTAAGTAGAAATGAGGGAGCAGGTTGAAAATACGAAGCGCGAACACCTGCCATACTAATATCACGGAAGAAAATATCTGCACTTCTCGTAGCACTCCGCAGATAATGGCAGTTGCCCATATTTCTCACGAGATCGGAGTAAAGGAACTGCATTACAAAAACTTTGCACAAATTCATAATTTTCTCTTCATTTACCTATCTGCTATATATATATATATATATATATATATATATATATATATATATATATATATATATATATATATATATATATAATTAGATGGTGTAGGCTTTCAAAAAAAAAAAGAATTGGAAAGAAATGAATTTTTCTTCCACCTACGACAGTTTTTTAAACCTTTAAAACATTTTTCCTTCTGCTTACACAGCACCAATCTCAATTCTAAACAAGTTCAGCACCCGTATGGGTTGCACCGTTTGGAATTGCTGGGATCGCTCTACGAGTGGCTGTGGAGTAGTTGACTTGACTTCAGGCCTGATCACGCCCAATTCCCCTTAAATCTGAAAAAGATGCGTAAGAAATGATTTTGTATGACCTCCTCTCCCCAACGATGCAACTTATTACGGATAATAGAACAAAGGCAACGCTTGTGCTGATGGGAGCTTCTGCCGCTTTAATTATATTGGTTGTATAGCGGATGTAGAGCGACAGATTTTCCAGCGTTATGAGTTGCACAGTTTGGGAGACGGGACGACACGTTCTGTTTCACATGCATTTTTTTAAATTACTAAATAGAATGGATTCCTACTGTGATTCAGTTGTTATTCCTGAACTATTCACACTCTTATTACAACCTATTCGGGAAAAGATTCCAACATAGTCAATTTAGCCTTTAATGCAAAAGAGATTGTGCAGAGAACGCTCCTCTTGAAAAAAGACCGTTTTTGGATTGTCGGGGGAACTGCAACGGCATTTATAAAGATTTGAAAAAAGCTGAACCAATGAATGTAAAAAAATCAGAACACGACTAACTCGTAGAGCCAGAAATTCTCTACTAAGGGTTAGGTAACATTCTGTTGTTGCAAAGTCAAATGAAATATTTGTTTCCACCTATATTTTAAGTTTGAAAAATGCAATAAATTATTCTTCAACTAAATATTTACGGTTTGCAACGCTACTATCCGGTGATCAAGGCAGCGTATCACGATTTGGACGTGGTGGAATCCACAGCGAAACTTTAGAATTTGGGTAGTAATTTCGAAACCCAGATTAGTACCTTTCATCTTCTTTTAACCGTCGTAAACAAAAACGCCGCGTGAACCGCTCTATTTACTACGAGCCTCTGTGTGCGCGGTCCGCTCCCCACGCACCTCTATGTGCACGTCCTCCTCCATCATCGGGCCATTCGTTGGTTCCTCTTAAATAGGCTGGTGAGAAGACGTAATTGATCTCCGACCGCTCGCACCTGGACGCAGCGCGTGCTCAAGAGTGGCGCGTTGCAACTGAAATCGTCGTAAAAAAACAGCGTCTTCCATGCCAATGAAAGACAGAGAAAGATGAGCGGAACCACAGTGAGTTCCGCAACCTACTATCCGGACACTACGCTTTCGCTGTGGATCCCGCACTACTAAAAATTGTGATACGCTGCCATTAACTAATAACATCTTTTGACCTTAACGGATCTAACACTGTTGGATCTGCATTAGTGCTTTGCCGCATCAGCTTCCCACTGCCTTTTGGCAGTCGGCCACCATTTTGAAACTATTGGACTTGAATGAGCTGGAGAGTTTTTTTTCAGCCTATGTACAAGTGTGAAAAAGCAATGCGCACATACAAAGCACTGGTGGATAAAATCACACGAGACGTTTTAGCAATCAAATCATTAATTTGATAGTTTTTTTTTTGTTTTCTATTGTAGAACATCTTCGCACACTTCCCAATATGTCCCTAATATGAACGACTGTGCACACCTGACTTGAGGTCGTAAGACTGTCCATATTCGAAAAATGTGAAATTGTGTACGGCTATGTTGCCCGCTGTCAGGACACGCCGCTTGACCGGGCATAATCGCTTCGCGCGATTATGCCCTCAAGCGGCGTGTCCTAACATCATTATTGTACGACGTCATTATTGTACTTGCGGTAATCATGTGTAAAAATGGTGGTTAATGTTTATAGGTCATAATCAATAAAACAGGGGCGGGTGTGGCGCAGCCGGTCAGAGGTCCGTTTTAGCTACACGGTCGAGGGTTCGAAACCGCCCTAGTGCAAACCAAGCCTTTCATCCCTCCGGGGTCGATAAATTGGTACCAGACTTGTCTGGGAGGATAAAAACCCTGACTTGATCATCGGCTGGCCCCCGCAAGTCATTGTATAGGCCAACACGCGTTCCAAAACCTCAACGACTACGAATACCAGTTAAACGCGTTGGCGCATCCCAAGTGGATTAATACGCCAGTGACTTTATCCTTTATCCTTTAATCAATAAAACTGCTGACAGCCAAAGAGTACCGTTCCCATTGTTCTGACCTATCATAAATTATCACCCTCAAAAATTTCCGAGAGCAAGTTCTTGTCGTTTTGCGACTGAGAACCAAACCCACGAAAATCTAAAGTTTCTATAGGCATTCTCCATCGACCACAGGTTTGGTCAAAACCCTCTAAAAGGTCACTTCTTGCCCAAATCGACATACTACGAAAGGAGACACTGGAGCATCACTTCATTCGATGTTCTAATTTTTCTTCTTTTTGCCTTGCTCCCCACTACTGCCTGTTGCAGCGCTGCTGAAGATGTTGAATGAAAAAATTTTGAACTTTGAAAACTTTGAAATTTTGCCGGTGCTGGACATCGAAGCGTAAACTAGTCAGCATATGTACTCTCGATCTCTTGTAATAAATGTATCTGATTTCTGGATTTGTATGAAGCGTATGAAGCGTTTCGATAGGAAGAAAACTAAGTACAACTAGAAACGCACACCTTCTTCGTGCAGCTAACATCAGTTTTAAGGTGTTGAGTTAGAATTAACCGCTTTCTTTCATCGTCCATCTTATCCAGCATTGTGTCGATCTTCTTTTGATCAATGTTCCTATCTTTCTGAAATATTTTTAATGAGCGAAACTTCGGAGAAAAAAAAACCTAAAAATTACGGTGAAAAACTAACCAACACCTGCTCAACTCGCCCAGTGAGCTCTGTTGATGACAGCGATCGCAACTCCTGTGTAGCTGAAACCATTTCATCAGTGATGTCTCGATCATCTTCCTAGAAACAAATTATTCAGTTTTTTAAATAACACTTCTTGTGGCAGTTCGCACAAACACTTTGCATATGCCCACCACACGCGAGTCCCCAAAATGCTTGTGTATTCTTCTCCTAATTCTTTTTGATGAAAAAACGTCAGTCCACCGGGTGGGAGAATCCTTAGGACTCCGACGATTGCTGAAGTCTTCACCCAGAGACCTCTCGAGATTACGGTGAGCAATATCATCAGGCTTCAATTGCGGCGGCTTTCTCTGCGCACTTGAAGATGCCTCAGGGTCAGGCATGGCACACAGTTCTTTCGATGAAGAACCTTCCTGCGACTTTACTTGATCAATTTTGTCCTCTAGAGGATCCGCAGAACATGACTCTGTGACCAGTGCCGTCAAGTCGTCTGACACTTCTTCGACCGATGACATTCCTGGAACTGTTATCCTCCACTGAAGACGTTACGTTATTCGTATTGGCTTGGGACAAGGAGAAATGTAAACCACTGTAAACCACTGGAGTGTTCACTGCTATTCTAGAATTTCACAATACAAAAGAGGAGGAATCGTATAGGTATAACCACTACGCTCGACGTATACCAAAGGAAGAAAAATAAAGACATCTATGTAAAAAAAGATTAACATTAACAAGCTTTGTGGATGCGGAAAAGGTTTGAAACGAATACTATAAGAGAAAAAATTGAGAAAAAAAAGTAGACAGGACTGTAGTGAGTGACAATTATAGAAGAGCAAGAGGGAAGATAATGATAATCTGCGCAAGAAAAAATCGAAAGAAGACAGGGCATTCCTCTAATCCTCTACTGAGCGAGGGTATTAATTCACCATCTGAGAAATCAAGGATACGTGAGATTCAAAGAGTTCGTGTTTGTTTCGTTCCTTTCGTTAGAAATAAATTGCCCCCACCTAGAGTTCGAGATGATCTTAGGTGATACCCAGTTAATTCAGGATAAAGAAGACACAAACTAGATAGGTTTTTGGAAACTAGAGTTCAATTGTGCACAACGGTAAAGAAAACTGGATTCGGCATAAAATAATTTAATTCCTAGGCATATTCACCCGACCCAGAAAAACGGGATATTTTCAAGGTAGTAGTGGGCCCTGAGAAGTTGTTACACAGGTGGAAGTGACATTTTTCAGTATGCAACTGCTCCCCATTTATTAACCATGGACCAGCGGATCGATTCTGATACGCATCAGAAATCATTTTACAAAAATGGTGATAGTGCGGCTGCTGTTCAACGGGAATCTCGACGTACTCTCAATTTAAGACGTCGTGCCTCTGTTCCAACTTGCCACGCCATCACTACCTCGGTTAAGAACTTCGAGAAGACGGGCTCAGATCTATAGGTGGAGATGTAGAGGTTATAGGAAAGTTGAGCCGCTAAGTTGGCGGATGGATTTCGATCAACACTGTGATTTTTGTACACATAATTTTGATCAGTCGTAAAGAAAAAGAACTGTTGCAAATAGGATGTTCTAGCAACAAATGCAGTCGCCAGACTTTGAGTCACATTTTCTAGGATTTACTTAATTTTTTACAGAAAGCTTTAAACATTTAATGTTCATTCATTAATAAGTATGGTTGATAAAGTCAGGTCGTTACTAAAATCATTTCTCCCCTTTAAGAGATCGAACTTTTGGACGCGGAATTAAAAAGTTAAATGAAAGATCTCGAAACGTCATCGAAGAAAGTATAGTCAACACCTTGACTAACAAAACATTCGTTCTCACGAAAAAGAAAAACTTTTGTTTACTACACAAAGAATACGCGAAAACAAATGCAGTGAAGGTTCAGTCAGTCTAAGATGTGAGGTGCTAACAAAGATTTGTTCTGTATGCAATATACGAATATTAAAAAGATAAAAGTTCGAGGTGCTAATGTGGTGAGTGGTTGGGTGACCACTCAACTCGGCTCATATTTCTGAAAGTGAATTACTAAGTCGGTTCCGCTTCGAGCTTCTCTGTATACCAACACAGAGGGTGTGAACGGGTTCAATTAGGATACGCAGCGCGAACGCGGCAGGCCGTGGCTGTCCGATGTTCAATCTAGTAGTCCTCACAGAGCACTAGCGCCCGCTTCCAACGGCGGACGCGTCGAGCACCCCGAGTGAACACGTCTAGCTCTGACCATACACTGATTTACATTCTCATTTACGCATCACAGGAGTCCAATCAGAGGAGAAATTCAACAACAGCACTTTGACAACGTTCAATGAAAGTAAAGGTTACGACGAACTCAAACAGACACAAAAGCTGAATCGGGAAAGCCACATTAAAAGCAAACGCAGCATTTGATCGGAACGATATGTACATATATTACATTATGCATTATATACATACATTGGCCATCGAGCCAGCTTAACTCGTGCCAAGCTAGCGTTCACTTTCTTAACGGGTGCTCAAGAAAAAAAAATTGAGTGAATAGATTTCACATTTCAGTGAACCGAGGTTCATTTGATCCTGAATAGGTGATTTTGAGGTTTTTCCAAAAGGGCATCGTAGAGGGATGGGGAGGAGAGGAGGTGAAGGGGAATGAGAAGGGGAAAGAATGGAGGTCGCCAGTTTCACGTTATCAAGGAAAACAAGAAACGCGAGAATAGAGCACATGTTCCACAAAGGTGACAACAGGGCCCCGAGGGTTCGATCTCTCACTGGATCGGAACTTTCGCAGAGGAGGAAAATCCAGATTCGCGCCTAAAAGTTTAGCAACTCAACATTACATAATTCCATACTACTAACATTTGAACACAACATCTATTTACCAAAAATGTTCAGACTGTGTGAACAAATGGATGTATTATGATGGATTCCATTTTTTTTAACCCTTTAGCAAACTTCCTAACGGAAAAATCTTTTGCCTCCCAGCACAATAACATTCCAAACCAGCCTTTATTCCTGATATTTTGCAAACAATTGTAGAAGAGAGATGCCTATCGTTCGATATATTCCGAGAATGTTAAGAGAATAAAGTGAAACTTATTTATGTTTTGCAGCAGTTCTCACCAACTCATAGAAGCAGAATAAGCGAAATAAGTGATAGAGATGTGTGAAACCAAGAATTAATGAAAGGCATCGGAGAAATCTAATCACAAAATTTTGAAAATGTTCGATAAAAACTAGTGTTTTGGACGAATTGAAAAAGAAAGGAGAACGTAATCGAGATAGCCCATGCAAAGCAAACAATGACGTCAACACGTGATCGAAACGATATGTACCATGAAAAATCGCTGTCCACAAAGCAATCGATTAGAGGATCTTCATACTGTTTAACATTGAAAACCAGCACGACTGATAACGCGGCACCTTTGAAGGATATCTAGTTCTTTGCATAGTCCTGTTCATGTTTCTGGCGTAGGTGGTGATAAGACACCGCCATCTTCAAGCCTACACATTGAATTCGTATAGGGGGGGGGGGTCTGCGTGTGTCTTCTCCTCCCTGCCAGGTCCAATTTCAACTCATTCAGCATCCCAAACAGAAAAAATTGTCAATTAGTCTGTCACATATGGCCAAAAAAAGTTATGCACCAACTCAACTATTTGCAAAAATTTTACAACAAATTTTCGACCACTTCAATCCATAAACCAAAGGCGTGGAAAGATTTCAACTGGAACACCTCTTCACTCTTATTTCCTATTTTGTTCTTCTCTGCATGCATTGAAACTATGACATTGTCTAGCGAATACTGCGTTGAATTAGAACAAACCAGTTGTACGCAACATTTAGTGTTACCGTAAAAAAAGACAAAATGTGTCTAAGTCTACTGCTCTTCCTTATTAAAACAGAGTCCGCAACGCTTCTCTGGAACTAGCCAGATTTTATGGAAAACCAATCTCTCAGTCACTCGTTCATCTTTCATCGCTAATTCGCCATTTTTAGAAGCAAATCAGGCTATAGTTCTTGGTAAGAATCGCAGTAACTACGAGAATCGTTTATATTGTTTGTGTTCTCCAGAACAGTGAAGATACTTGCTTGAAATCCTCAACAAGTGAATTTGAAAAACAAAAATCAACAGTTCATCATCATGCTGTCAATGATTTTTTTAAAGAGATACTAATGCCTCTTTGTTTACGGTACTGTAGAAGAGTATTGGTGCATAACGGTAGAGCTGCGAAGCTCCTTATCAAGAATAATCGCCAGCAGCGTTGGTCAATTGTCTCGGTTGGGCAATTTTGGGAGATGAGTGGCAAACAAAAAAGAAAACCAGCTAGAAAGCAAAAGAGGCACGGAAGCAACGAAAACCGTGACGTTTCAGAGGTAGATTTTAGTGTTCAATCTACGCTGGAACGTTGCTTAGATTTATTGGCATCTGGTCGTTTCTCAAGCAGTGTGAAATATTTGTACAAATCTGGGCTTCGGGTAACACAGTTCTACACAAAACAATTAAGTACATGAGTAGAATGCTTACGAGGACTCATATACATGAAAACCAGTTAGTTAGGTAAAGTGGAAAGAAACCCTAGGTTCATCATAGCATAGTCATTTGTGGTTTACCAATACTGAATGCTGACAGCAGCCAACAATCGATAGTATTACGTGAAAAAGACCCGACCATCTGACATTGAAACAACATTCCCGTGGCAAGGTCGCGCGCGCCAAACATGAGAATTCAAAATATGGACTACATGCTGTGGACAAAATTAAGATGGAAAGTGCAATCAGGAGTAAATACGGAACTAGCACAAAACACGGCGCAAGAGATTGCGCTAGACCGAGTGTTCGATAAAATACACAAATTAGGTGCAATATTAGGGCGACAAAATGAAAAAAGGCAATGGTTGTGTCGAACGCCCACCTTCAACGCTTTCTATTCCTGTCACCTACCGAGTTGCGCATTTCTGATGCTAATAAGAACCTTTTCCAATTTAACACCCTAAGGCTGAGACGCCTATAACGTCCAACGAAAAAGAACAGAAAAAATCGCTCGTGTTCAGCGCAGCGTAACTAAATAAATGACAGAAAAGAAAGACGTTTTCGTTACGCGCTGCAACATTCCTTACTATGGAAAACGAAAGAAAAAGATGATGAAATCGAGTGGTTCGTTTAGCCTCTGAACTAGACAAGCCAGGCTGAACAATGATGTAGTCATTTCGATTTCACAAGAAATAATGCCGTGGAAACGCGAAGTCATTACTCTTGCTCTGAGAAAAACACCACTCCTGTTCCAGGTTCTCAAAAGAAATGTCTTTTTGACAGAAGATGATTGTATTATTTCCGTCTTTACAAGGTAGACAAACAATAGCAATGATTTAAAAAAAAAAAAAAAACAAATGAGAAAGGTAATGCATAACACACGACTATCGAGAGGGAACTTCAATTGACGGGCAGTGTGTACTAACCAGTTTATGTAAAGAGTTTTGCGAAGTTGAATCAGCACGCAATTTTGTCGTCCGTTTTTCACGATCCTTCGTTTTTTTCCTCGCAAACATGACGAGAAGAGAAAACTCTGCAAAGCTGTTGGATTATGGTGATAATTGTACTGATGACAGATGGTTGACACACGAATGAAACATCACTACAGTCACGTCGCCCGAAATATCGGCGAGCGTCGATCAATCGAGGATAGTAGAACGACACACTAGATACTCCGAATATCAATCATAATATCAATATCAATCAACAACAGTTGGAGGAAACAATAGGCAAAGCAACAATATCGTCCACGTATAAGTAGAGGAAGCGGCAGCGTCCTGATCCTTCTCGGAACTGCTCCCATTGGTAAAACCAAGGCAATCCTTAGCAGCGCGAAGAACATTTGCATCTCCCGCTCAAAAATCAACATGGGGCTATGTAACCGTTCTTGTTTGGAGCGAACATGCTTATTGGTGGTTCCGATCAAAATAACATCAGATCAGAGTAACAAGTGCGTCGGCTGGACAGAAGGACTAATCCTTAACTCTTAAGTCCTCTCGTGCTCAAATAAGCTAGTATTTCAGGTATTAAACGTAGGGCCAGCACGAACTCACCACTAATTCTCAGACACCGAAACGAAATAAAAAAAAAACTGAATCAAAAATTAAAACGCCACGCCAAAGCATGGATGCCTTCGTTTGGTGTAATTCATATCCCCTAAGAAATTTAAGGCCGCTCGTCATTTGTTTGCTCCAATCTTTTTTTCACTTCAAACCGGTTAACATCGAGTTTTTCTACAACACATACTGGTGCAACCTTTCTGAAACTTGCATGTCCAAAGTCTGATGCTAAGAATGCTAAGAATACGTGAAAAGGGTCGGATCAGCGTCGGATTCGAATGTTTCCGATCACGTGCACTGCAACGCAAGCTCCTCAGACACGTACAGCCCAACTTACCTTGCCCCAATTGAAACGGCATCGAACATATCCGGTTGGAAAAACTCGGCGCCGACTGAAGTCAGGCTGCTGCCAAAATTTCTTCCAGAAGTGGTTCTAGTAATTTATGTTTGGAGCAATTCATCAAGCAAAACTGAATAATTCTATAATTGTTTCTTTAACAGAGCCGGACACGAGGTTGTTATAATCCTTTATTCGTGGCTAACGTTTCGGCAATATCGCCTTCCTCAGAGCCTGAAAGGGGTTAGATCGAATAATTCTAGTCTGCGCCACCGGCTGCAGGAAGATTGGTTACGGTGGTAAAGTTTTTGTCCACGATGTTAGCAGTGTCATAGAAGCGGTGGACACCCCAGATCCTCACATCAACGCGGTCAGTGAAAGTTTCTAGTGATGTTACAGAGTTAAACGAGGATTCCGCCGTGTACGCAGTCATGCAGGTCAGTATAGATCCGTCCGAAATAAACATTCTGACATGAGACGGCTGGTGGGACTATGCTATTAAATCCCTTGATGCGTGAAGATCCCCAGGTACGGTAGTTTTGAAACCTCGGAGTGCATTTAAGAGTTAGCTATCATGGATTGTCAAAAATCTGTAGTTCGGATGCGTGGTAATCACAACCTGCGAAGTTATATTGATCAGCAGTTATTGTCATTACTGGTTCCACGAAGACTTGAAGTGCTCCTCGTTTCAATCGCATCAGACGACACCTAGGGTTAACAGAGTCACTCTTTTTCGAAGCCTAATAGTTGGGTACAAGGGACAGGATAGGAGCAAACGCCGTACCCCGCCGTTTTCCAGAACGATTAGAGGGATTTGAATGAGGCCACGCTCGTAACCCGCACCCCGAAGTCAATATTTTCCCACAGGTTTCACAACTACGTCAGTTTCGTGATACGCAGCTTTTAACGGTGCCACAAAGTGAAGTGCATGAAGCACATAAAACGAATAAGCTCGAAAAGCAGAAGAGTGCCGTACCTGGGACATTCTCTATGTCCACATGCATAATGTTCACTTGTAGGTTCAGGATGGTTAAACTGCTTTAAAATCATCACCCCACGAATCTGAGGTGGTACGGATTTCAGGTGGAGTATTCGTATACGCGATCGTAGATTATGGAGAGGCGGATGATTCCGTCCATTTCTTGCTAATTGCCGTAAAAAACGGAAGATGCGGCGCGTGCACAAGGCTGGCGCGCTCCAGTCGAACTCCTTGTAGAAAGTAGTGCGCTAGAGCGCCCGAAGCAGTATCTTCAGAGCCGTTTTTTACGGCAATTAGGAAGAAATGGCGGAATAACCCCCCTCTCCATAATCTACTATCCCGTATACGAATACTCCTCCTCCGATTAGCGGAGTGATGCCTTTAAACGCGTCCATCTAAGCCGTGTAAAACACAGTGAGTTGCCGCTAGCGTCGCTATGATTTCGAGTCTCTACAGCAGGACAAAAGTATTAAAGAGGAAAAGTGCGTTTGTATGACGCTAGTTTGTGATAAGCTACGAAAAAGGAAAAAAGAGGATTTCTGTGTTCGAATTTGTCACGCCCATCGGAACTAAAAGCGGTCGACGCACTGCTCCCTACTTGTTTAGCGGAATATCAAGAAAACAGCGCCAAGAGTAGTAGAGTAGAGTAGTCACATTCCATGGAATATAAAAAAATGTGGGTACGGAGTATCAGGTACTAAGCACTCTAGGGATCATAAAAACTTTCCTAATGCAGAACTCTAAACGTGTTAAACTTCCCGATGTTGTCTGAGTAACTCAGACAAAGTTCACCTTCATGCGCCATTACAGATACTGGTGTAAGGGGAACTAGTTTCACTTACTTGAGCAAGGCAGCAATTATAATGTCTAAAACCCACGATATTCTTTAGTCGGGGTAAAACTACATGAAGCAGTGTGCAGCCGCGCTCGAAGCGCGGTGAATGTAGCGGTTAGGATCGACGTGGGACCATTGCGAACTGCAGCCATGAGTGGTGCTAGCAAGGGTCCCCGATAAAAAGCCACATTCGCAATTGCACAAGTCTTCATGTCGTCTTGACCTGACTGTATCGGTAGTTCTTCCAGTGCAATCGTCCTACTTTGATAATTACAGGTGTTCAGAGAGAAGAGTAGGAGGCTTGCACGTCTTCGCTGGTTGCGAAATAATAGAGCAACTTGGAAGTTCGCGCGTGTTGCAATGGATAAGTCAAGAAAAGACTTTTCATACTTTTTTCTCAAGACAGTGTAAACAAGGTGACATGGACTAGATTGGCAAGGTTTGACCCAGAGGCCAACTATGAGTTGCGAAGTTATAGTCCGCAAATCTCAACAAACAGTCAATTTGCAGAAGAATGTGCAGTCGCTTCGCGCTTTTTAACGCCAAACTGCGTAGTATTTTCATTCCACAAGGAAGGCAGCTGCATCGTTTTTGGGGTGGTTTAATATCTAACAAGACATTCATAAAGCACATCTTTATGACACGAATATTTCGAAAGCAGCGAGCCGTCTCGGGATTCAGCGTAGGCAACGCTTTCAGGATAACTGAGTCGCAAATTATGGTGCACACGACTTTAGAGTCATTCTGGATAACTGCTAAAAATCTAAAGATGATCACGAAGGAAGAGTGCCTAACCGTTACCAACGGATCTGAAAGAGACCTTTGCGGGCTTTGATCTCCGTTGTCACGCATGCGTCGAATCCTAATCGGGAACGGCGGTCTGATAATTCTTTCACTGGTCTGCTCACATCACAGGGACACATTTGTTCAGGTAAGCACGGCCAGTTACTTCCTTTCAAGCATGGTTTGAAATGAGTTTCCTGCTTGTCCTGGATGAGGCATTCAAGAGGATGCACTGCAAATGCTCCGACGAAAGAGACGACCCCGAAACATCACCCGTAATGAAGAGTGTTAACAATATTGACCTTTGTTTCTTGCAGTTGTCAAGTCGTGGTAAAATTCAAGCATGGCTTCGCGTTTCTGAAGCATCTACATATTGACTTTGCATGATTGTGAGTCGAAAGCCACTAAAGTGGACGTTAAAACACTCGGAGTTAATTTTATTGTTTACAAAATCTATTCAACTGTTTTAGTTTATCTTCGATTATTTTTTCATATGATGGGACGAATGTTGACGAGGAGGATAGGTACACGAGACTCTCGGATGCCTGTCACAGGTGCGACGGGTCCGAGCCGTACCATCCTAGGTGAAGAGGTCTTCCCAATCTTAAACAGTCTAAAGTGAATGGGGTCATCGACCGGGTGGGGGATGTATCAATACCTTATCGGAATCGTCTAACATTATAGAAGAATGACATGTTTGGATGCCTCTCGAAGAAAAAATAGTTTGTCTGTGGATCAAGGTAGTGAAAGACAAAGACAGCTTAGAAATGCTTTTCACAGTGTTCGTCAACAAAAGATTACTTGGAAGGTATAGAAACAGGTAATACTTATTCTAAAACACCGTTATCCAAAGTACATAACCTACGACAGGATTAAGGAGCAACTAATCTTTATAGTTGAGTACTGCCTGAATAAATGACTTATTTTTTGGCAGGAGTGCAATCACTTATCTGACAAGGAGCAACACCAGCAACCACACAACGCGCGTTTTCTCTTGAATTTTCTCTTGATTAAGTGAGGAAGGACGAACTCGAGTGAATAACTGCGGGACGAAGAAACAGCTAGGAGGACGAATGAGCAACTTTGAGGACGAAAGAGCGACGGTAAGGAAAAATGAGCAGTAACATACATCACACATATTATGTTTACTTGTAATAAACATATCATACGTGTATATAGACGTACACATAAGTTACAAATTAAACTTGCATGGTACATGAGTTCCAAGTCGAGTTCCCAGAGAAGTGCTGCAGATGTGGCATCACCACTAAAAAGTGTTTTAAGTTGCAGAAATTCATTATTTCAGTTGCCACCTCCAAGGGCAAGTTTCGTCTTAGCTAGCTTAGTTTTTGGAAAAACTAACAGTACAGCGGAAGGTGTAATTGGGTCAAAATGACAAAGCACGGTGCATTTGCGTAGGCGCTCGAAACGGCGCGAGCAGTGGCGACGGAGCAACGCGGCTTCTGACCGCTCGCATACGGCCTGCGAGCGGCCTCCTTGGCAATTTGCCAAGTTTGATTTCTCTTCTTCTAAGTTCTTTTTTTGTTATTTTTCCTGTATTTGCTTTTGTTATAAAGATCTGTATTGTATCTGCATTGTTCTGAAATTGTTGCATTTTTTTTGTTCATGTTTTGCT
The DNA here is from genome assembly GCF_031761385.1 of Necator americanus. Taxonomy (NCBI): domain Eukaryota; kingdom Metazoa; phylum Nematoda; class Chromadorea; order Rhabditida; family Ancylostomatidae; genus Necator; species Necator americanus. The sequence continues at coordinate 22,568,011 of NC_087373.1, forward strand.
CCTTTTTAGGTTTAGAATTGTTATTATTTCTATGTTAATGTTCTTTTTTGGTTCTTCGCCTATCTTCCCTTCCTTACAAACAAACAAAAAACATTAACATGAAAATAAATACGTGTACAAAAACAATAACTTAAGAATATTACAGATACAATGTAGATATCCATAATAAAAGCAAATACAGTAAACATAACAAAGATAAGAAAAAAAGAAATATAAAAGACGAAAAGAATCAGAAAGAAAGGCAAAAAAAAAGAAGAGAAACAGAAAATTGCGGCTAATATCGATCCGAGTGACGCCTCTTGGCGGAGCGGTCAAAGAACGCGTGCAACTATGGCCGGGGCAAAACGACATGAATCGTGCGCGCCCGAAAGGACGCGGTGGAGGCAGCAGTTGGAGCCGAGGTAGGACCGTCACAAACTGCAGCGATGGGTAGTGTCAGCAAGAGTTTCACCAAGCTCCCAGCTGCTACGCTCCACTGAAGGGAAGCCACGTACGCCATCGCGTGCGTGCTTCATGTCGCTTTGTCTCGACCATACACCGTCTTACGTCGTTTTCACCCGACCATCGACATCCATCGCACCAACGATTTGTGGCTTCATGAAATGTATTGCACAATGAAGAAGAGATAATTTCGAGGGATTTAAATCCACTAGAGGATGGAACGAACATATATACATCGACTATCGGTCCTGCCCACTTATCACGCCCATGATCTCAAGAATTTCCGCGCTGTACCTGGAGATGAAGACAATTGGAAAATACCCATCATCCCTCACCAAGATTAATATGGTTACACCCGACCGATTCGCAAGATTTAGAAGATCACCTTTGGCTAAAGGTCATTTCATCCCATCAGCAGTTTCATTAAATCTCTGGGGCCTCTTAACACTGATGGCTACAGCGGAGCACAACTTGTTAAAAGAGGAGTTTATGTGTGGTTTATCAACCTCATGCACTTTATTTCATTGCGTAAACATATTTCCACTGTTATGTTTCTGAACCAGACGGCGCTCCTGAATAGTTCTCAAAAATCTCCCCGAGAGCCATTGAACAATGCTCAGCGAGCTCTTTCGCTAACAACATTTGGAGATCGGCTAAAAAATAGTCCCTCCAAATATTTTGGGAGTCTGTGATTCTGTTCTTTAAAAAAGCACAAGCAACGAATGATAGAAGTGTACCGTCATCGGTGGTTAAGAATCTGGTAGGTCACAGCAGGTAGTGGGTGTAACAAGCGATTTTCACATTAAAAGGGAATCAGTTGATTTAGATAGAAAGAAGACTCTGCACCGAAATTTCAGTGAGGAGACAGTAACGACATTTCTGTTCTGATTTGTTTTTTCAATGTTCGGTAAAAAATACCACGAGATAACAAAAAAGGGGATTGATCACAAACTTCTGTGCTTTCAGCTGTGTGAAGTCAATGACAAGGCAGGAGGTCTGGCTTCGCAAAGAGTTAGAAGAGGAAAGTCGAACCAGATAATTCAGCAAGGTCAAGCTGAACTCGCTGTAGCATAGGACCAGTGGATGCAAGATTCGAGGAATAACTGCAGAATGATTGAAAAACGACGAGAACGGGCGGGCGACGATTTCCCATGTCAGTGAAAGAAAAATGTCGACAATGAACAATAGATGTGGGGAAAGGTCTAACAACGTCTGTGGAATGCGTTTGTTGTGAGGAGTCATCGCTTCACTAACACAACACCCCCCTTTCGAATACGCTAACGCTTCTATTCGAGCAGGTGTGCGCGGTACCAACTCAGGTTTGGGCGAAATCCTCACACTGGAGATTACAGGAATCATTTCTGTAATACGAGTCTCTGTAGTTTGCACTGAACTCACTTTGGAATCAAGAAACAGTCCCCGATCGCTTAACTCTGGCAATTTGATGTGGCAAAAACCGTCTTCAAACCTTCTGGAGAACACTACTTCATTCATGGAGTCTCAAGAATATGCACTGCTGGATGTGCTGGTCATCAGTTGCAAAAAAAGCAGACACCTGTGGAAGGATTAAGATATTCGAATTTAGGAGCTTTAAAGTTAAAGCCTGGTTGTATTTTTAATTATAATCTTATTTATTTCATGATTCAATAGCCATTTAGCAACTGAAACCCTTATCCTGGATCAGGCCAAAAGGGCCTATTTACGGAGTAAACACGTAATCGGTTATGCCCGAAGTAGATCCGCTAGGCCCTCATTCAGTCAGCAGACCCTATTTTGACCAGCAGGAGCCCCATCGCAAGAGCAACTGTCTTCGCTGTGGGATCACATTTTACGTCATTCAGACCCGAGTGTATTTTGCGCTGCTTTTCTTCGTTTCTGAAAACCTAACTAATGGGAATGGTAGAAAATTACGGGAAAAACTTGGATCTTGGATCAATTATCACACTATCTTCTGCATTGAGCCTACTAATTTGTAGTTTCCTACTTAAAGGCGTCACCCCATGAATCTGGGGTGGTGCGGGTTTCAGGTGGGTTATGCCTATACGGGGTCGTAGATTATAGGGAGGAGGATGATTCCGTCCGTTTCTTCCCAATTGCCGTGAAGACGGACCGGATGATGGCCCGCGTGCGCAAGGCTGGCGCGCTCCAGTTGAACTCGTTGAAGAAAATAGCGCCCCGTAACGCTCAAAGCCGCATCTTCCGGGCCGTTTTTTACTGGAATTAGGAAGAAATGGACGGAATCGCCTTTCTCTCCATAATCTACGACCCCGCAAACGCATAGCCCACCTGAAACTCGCACCACTACAAATTCGTGGGGTAGAGCCTTTAAATGCATCGTATCACGATATTGACGTAGTATGCACACCCCAGGGAAAACGTAGATTTTGGAATTTAGATTAGGGAAACGAGGATGTCTATGCTCAACCTTCCCTAATCGTCGTTAAAAACGGCTATGAGGGGATACGGGGTTCTTTCCACGAAATCATTTGCAACGCGCCGCATCCGCGGGCGAGCGAACAAAGATTAATAGGGTCTCCTCGCCAGCGTACCTAAGTAGAACCAATGAATCGGCTGCTGAAGGGACCGGAGCGTGTACTGAGGTGCTCATTCTAACGTACCTTGTAGGAACTAAAGCGGTTCTCACGCTATTTTTTGCGACGTTTAGGGGGAACTGAGCAGGACGGCGCTCATTTTTTTTTTCGTTTTCGTTTTCCCCGCGGCTTCCGTAACACAGTCAGTTTCATGATCCGCTGCCTTTAAAGAAAGAAATGCATTGGTTGGGACCAGTTCAGAAGTCCCATCTCTATACCTTGTAGGAAGAGGATCGTTTGTTGCGCGCTGAAACATCAGCAAACAGAACGAGTTGCATTACGTTTTATGAGAGGTATATAATTAACAGTAATGGAGGTGCTGAAGCTTGGATCAGAAATGGTATTCAAGACCTCGGGTGCTTCTTCATCATCGGCGTGAAATGCTTCTCCGCTGACATCCTCACTTCGCTATAGAAACATCGCTTCATGTTTTCAAACCTAAAAACGGACAATGTGTTGTTCGGAGAGATCTGCCGCTAGACTCCTTCACCTATCGTAACATGGAGCGTAGCTATAGTTGATGGGAGTGTAGACGTCGGGCCTCTGGTCGCAGAAGGTCAAGCATTTGTTGCCGGCGGCAGTGTTAGCGACACCGGAGGCGGCACAACACTAAATACATCTCTTTCAAAACGAAACCAAGGCAGTTGTGAGCGGTTAGGGCTGACCTTGCGATGATCCATACCCTGTGCAGCACAGAACTGCATTTCAGGGAGGAAATCGATTGGGCATTCATCCGTGCCAACAAACATCGACTCCAGCTGAACGGCCCGGTTCATTTCTTCAAAAAAACATCAGCTGTGGCACACACAAATTGCTCTCACCACTTCCTTTTCGTAAGTGTTGAAGTGACATCGTTGTACACACGCCGGTGGCAGACGTCTTTCTTCGCAACAGCTGTGGAACAAGAAGTTCGGATTCTGAGAAAAGAGAGGTTTTTTCAATCACAAAATCCAAGAACAATTCACAGCTTACTGTGTATCTTGCTATGTTCTCTCTGTTTACGTTCAGATCGGTTTTGTTCCAGATTTGAAGGCCAAAAATATTGCCATCGTCACGGGCATCCAATGTGTCACCGTTCTGAGAACAAAAGAGAGTTCAGTAGAGGAAGTTCTCTAGAGGAAATCTGTAATTTAGTTGGTTTTTATGATGGTGTTCCGTAACAGCAGAACTCTTCCAACAACCCTGAGTCTGACCTCTGCTCCGCTAAGAAGCAGAAAAGAAGAACAACGCTGATATGCCAATTGGTAGCTTCCGGTCCTTTTTCATAGGCATTTCATCTTCTGACATTTTTCACCTTCCACCATCTGCACATCTTCTGATCTTTCGATAATTTCTTTTAGCGTAAAAATCGCAATTAACGAACCCTACCCTCGGGGCTACGTCACCAAGTTCAAAACGGTCACAATCTCAGAATTATGTGCGTGTGCGTTTATTTTGCAAACGATAAGATTTTCTCGTCAGAATTGAACCTTCAGTATACAGAATTATGTTCTTTCCGGTGGCATCTTTGTTAGCTACACGAGTAATATCTTCGATTTTCATTATTTTCGTTTTTAATTTCGATCTCAACACCTTCTAAAATAAATAAAAAAATACCCCACCAAATGGTTATGGTTGGCTGCACGCGCTTTCGCCTTCGCTCTGCATCCACAGCAACCACAAGCACCGTTCGACTTGCACTAAAAAAGCAGTCTTTCAGAAAATCAGAAATTTCTGGGCAAGAAACTCACAGCGTAGGCCAGCAACGCGAGACCAAGAAGAAAGACCACTCGGGTAAGCATACTCAATGAGCTTAGCCTAAATTGCATGAACCGCGCTCTTATATCTACTCGATTGCGGATAGACTCAAGAGGGTGTTTTGGCGATTGCGAGGGCGAGTTAGCGTGTTTTCGGGTAATTGACGCTTGCTGAGCCAGTTTATGCGTTAGTATCTCGAGTGGATCCGTTCGTTTCAGTATATAAATCTGCGAATAGGTCCGTTCGCTTTCTTCAGCTTCATCATGATTTCGCTGACTGTCCTCGCCGCACTGATCTTGCAAGGAGAAGCTGTGAGTGCTAACAATTCTCCAATAAAGTTATTATGTTACCCACTGATTTGAGTTAATTTCTCAAGAAACGTTACACTTACACCGAACCATTTATCATATCAAGTCATCATATTTAGAGGAAATATCGGAGACCGATGTTACATTTAGGAGAAGTGTATACCAAAATCTTACAGCTACAGTCCAATCGAGAATCTTCGTTCCCCGTCCTGCCACCCCTGTACTACCGATGCCTCTGCTGTAGCAATCTTGCGATCGAGGCCTCCACTCCACTCTGCCCTCGGTCTTGGAATCCGCTTTCAAGCTGAGCTTCAAAAACATTGAAATCAGCTGGCGGTTTAAGGTCGTGTCGCTTCGGTTCGATTCGCTGACAACAAATTGCGACTGGAAACACTTCACGCAACTTCACGCACTTCTCCCTCTAGTGAGCGAGATCCGTGGAACTTCACGCAAGGCATTTGAAATAAAGGAAATGAATGCCGGAGTTCTACGGCCGAAATTCAATCAAAAATCATCTACGTGTGAAGTACAAGTAACGTTCCGCAACGGTCTTTTTTCATGATTCCTTCTGTATGAGCCAGAATCCCTTGGAATTAATAAATAAAAATTTGCTGTACCTGCAATATTTTAACCTGTATTACCTTCGAAATAGTTTCATCTTGCATTATTTGTGACTTCTCACAACTTCTCATCGGAACATGTCGTCAGCTATGAAGTCTTGTTCGTCGTTTCTTCGGAATTCACAGAAAATTGTTCCCTAGCTTTTGTCTTTTGGGATTCCTTCATGATCTTGTTCCCACATGTTTCAGGCTGTAGTTGTGAGTCTCAGATCGTGGCTTACGCCATGAATTCAAAGTTTAAATTTTCTGCGTCGTTCACTAGATGACGTTTCAAAATCCAGCTACTGTAACACACTGCTCCAATGATAAAGGATAGAGGACAAAGTGTCTGACGTTAATCAATCCTCTTGGGACGCACCACCACGTCCTTTTCAAATCAGAATCGTTTGGGGCTACGAACGTGTAACTGGCCTATACAATGACTTGGGGTGGCTAGCGGATGTGTCAAATCAGTGTTTTTATCCTCCCAGAGTCTGTTACCAATCTGTCGGTACCCCGTGGGCATGAAAGGCTTGGCTACCATTAAGACGGATTCGAACCTCCGATCGATCGTGCAAGCAGCGGAACCTCTAGCCGACTGCGCCAATCAGCACCACCTCAGATTCGTGGTATGCTGCCTTTGAAGGTAACACTCGACGAATCTGACGTGTTGAGAGAATCCGCGGGAAAAGCTAGAGATGGATTTGTAGATTGTGGAACCAAGGGTGGCCCCGCTCGTCTCTCTCCAATCGTGAAAGACAACGGCGTGAAAGACATTTTTTAACGACGATTTCAGTTGCATCCTTGTGCACTCGCGTATCCAAGTGTGATCGGTCGGAGATCATGTATGTCTTCTTTCCATATTCAAGTAAACCCAATGAATAGATTGCTGAGGGGGCCGGAACGTATACATACATATAGGAGCGTTTTGACGTTCCTTGTAGAAACTAAAGCGGTTTCCACAACGATTTTTTTTACGACGATAAGGGAGAGTGAGCGGAACCACCCCGGATTCCGCAATCTACAACCCCGTCTTTAACTTTTCCGGCGGATTCCCTTGTCATATCAGATTCGTGGTGTGCTGCTTTCAAACGCGTTTGCCGCAGCGCTTTTTCTACCTAGAACACTCCCGCTTCACATCCTTCTGCCCTGATCTTTGCATTTATGGAACTACAGTAATTAAGGCAAAAAGCGTTAGTGATGCGCACATTTCCTTTCCCTCATGGACGTATGAACTTTGCCTCGCTGAGAAATCCAACTTCCGGTCAGTAACTAATTTAGTCTGCACCGTTGTCCAATAGCAGTCTTTGGTTGTAAAATACCTCATCTTCAATTGCGGTACATAGATATGAGACCGTGGCGAGTTGGTGACCTGTTCCATAAAATGGTCTGTGATTGTTCAAGGCAAACATGTGCTGTCACTTGTAGGTATGTCTGGTATACAGTTACATAGACACGCAATTATAAACGGATGAGTTTTGAACACAGCATGTGTAGCATTTTTACAAACAGCAGAAAACTCATATAAGCTTGTATACTGAAATTAGCAAACAACTGGAGTCGCTGTTTTAGAAGATCGTGAGTTTTGTTTTGGGAGTGGGACCAAGGATCCATTACCATTTTCAGAGTGAAATACATAAAAACAGCGTTAGAGGAATTTTCGATGTTGAGTTCTCTCCAGCGGTAGGAAAGGCTCAGGGCATACTTTGCAAGTATTGCAGTGGAAAATTGAAGTACAAATCCGTGGAGCAGAGGTCTCACGAACCACAAAAGAAGTCAGTGATATTCCAACGAAACAACTCTTTGCTCTCGCTGGATCACCGGAATGAAATCTTAGTCGGTAATTCCACTAACATTTTGCCTCAATTCATTTCGTCAATCCTGCGGCTGTGAAAAGTCCCCCAAACTCCGCCCAAACTTTGGCTACTAATGGAAGAAAGTGCAACATCGAAAACTTTTCCTATCCGTGCCTTTGAAAACTGAACGACTTTCTCTAGAAGAAAATAAAACTTTGCTCGCTGTTGGGTTATGAAAAAGACACCAATTTTGGGGTGTTCCTTCGAAGCAAATCTGTGAAATTTCGATCTTCAATTAGTTCCTTTTCTTGATAGCTATTAGTCAGGAGTGACGTTTTAAAATTCGAACAAAACCATTACTATGTGTGCACTAGAGAACGTTATTGTGCCCAACCGCTCACAGTCGATTTTGTGGCGGTGGCTTTCATTTCCGAAAAATTATGACCGGAAAAAGAATTTCAAGGTTGTGTTCTATTTATGACCTCCAGTTTTATTAGAGTATCTGTTAGTGTATCTGGATTCAAAAAGTCCCTTTAATTAATTCAGGAATTCCAAAAAAAAACTAATTTCAAACTAAGCAGATTTCAAACTAAACAAATTTCACACTAGCTAACTATGTACGTTGATGGACGAGATTGGAGAGATGTGTGAAGTATATTCATTTCCGTATACCTGTAGGACATTCCGAAAATATATTTTATTGATCCTTATGGGGATATTTTTGCAAAGTTTGTTCACATGCCAATGCTGCTCGAATGTTATTCCTAGAGATGCATTTTGGAAGAGAGACGGTGGCCACACCCTTCTTCACCATTGCGAACGATTAATTATCTTATTTATTAACCGGTTATTTGCGTTCTGAATTCAGCCATAAAGTTCGTCTTCGCTCTGGTTTCCTCCCAGAAAATCATACTTTCTCTCTCCATCACTTTGTGGAGAATTTCGCAAGAGAGACAAATGGTCTATAGTGTCCAAAATGAAAATACGTTTCGCACAGAATTTTTTGGTATTCTGCGAAAGGAATAAGAAAAAATAAGACGGTTTTCCTTGCTGTCAGCAGTCCACGTACAGTCGCATCGAAAGTATCTGGTCACCTTGCCGCGTTATGTTGTCAGGCGTCTGCAGCGGTCTCATGCCAGCCAGTTACTACCTTGCCCAATACATACGTAAACATAGACTCATACATAAATACATCGATTTTGAACCAATTTGACTCCCTAACGGCCCTATAACTTTTTCCGAACTTTTAGCAGCTACGAAAGAAAACACTTAAGAATTGTTTGGCCTCCTGAGAACTTCTTCTAGTGCGGAGGAGGTTCTGGCTGCTGCGCTCGTGCTCCTCCTCCTGTGGCCAGCTGTGGAAGTGGATGCCAACAAGGCTATCAATGCGGAACGTACGGATGTACAAGAAGAAAAGCTCTCTCGTCACTCACCACTAGAATTGTAGGCAGTTGGAACAATCTTAACTCACTAGTCCTCTTATGTACTTATGTTGACCGGAATGTTTTGAGGATGGAGTGATTGTCGGCGACGATAATGGTGAACAAGCCCATACGGCACCTCTGCATGAGAAGGCTCACGTGATCGCGAACGTTACCTTTGAAAGACTGACGGTATCTTCAGGTTTCTTCTGTGATATGCTGAAGTACGAGGAATGATGTAATTCAGAATCCCAACTTCATATTCCACTCATGTTGCGAAGCCCGTGGTCTGCCAGACGCCTGTCTTCACTATTGCCATTTCAACACCTACACGGCAGATTCTGTGGGTTGTTTTCTTTTTTGAGTTCGTTCTTGGCTTGTGCTGGATCTCTCACACACACCAACTAACGCTCAGAAGGTCGGTCCCCGTAGGCAGATAAGTACTTGGTGCTAGAAATTACTAAACTTTCCAAGTTCTCACATGTACTACTGAGGGAACATTGAAGTTATTCCAAGAATTTTCTGAGGCCAAAAGAAATGCAAAGCTTCAGCCTTCAAAGAATACAATTTTGTTGGTTGCAAAGTACACAATTTTTTCTATTTCTTTTTTTTTCAGGAAAAAGGTCTTTTAATATTGCTATTCCAACGCTTTTGTAGCAACATTAAGAACCTGAAACAACTGAAGCTCTTCCAAAAGGTTGATGAACAGGAAGCTACCCAGTCCTAATAGTACGAAAACGTTCTATCTATAACTATGTAGAGCGCACCATGACATCCTAGGATGAGTGTTTTGCAGCCAAAATGAGTACTTTTGCGGTGGCTTCAAATTATCAAAGTATGGACGCAGAAACTGCTAACTGCATCTCTCTCACCTCCAAAAAACATTCGAGAAAAAGCAGCGTGTTTCTTGCTTCTCAAAGTCTTGAAGTAAAAATGTTCAGAAACCTAAATAAAGAGAAGGTATGTACCTTGAACATAACTGTATCTGCACTTCAGTTATTTGAATTGTGACTATCAGAAGTTGATTTTTAAACGGATTGCAACATGAAAGTAATGGAAGCAATGGTCAGTATGTTTAGCTTGAACGGATGTTCCGAAAGGAGGACAAATGCCCTATCGAAGCGGCTCATGAAATTCATTACTGCGCTGCACAAGGAGTCGACCATACTCAGGTAATTTCGCTTCTAGTCACCAGATTTCTTAGAAACATGATTCCCGTTATTACGCCAGCTGGTGGCCATAAATTTGATGGTCTCATGCATCAAAAGATTGTAAACAACAGTATTCGCCAGAGAGAGAGAAAGAAAAAAAAAAACATTTCAGTGCTGCGCCAAGAACGGGGTAGGGGAAACTACAGCTGGAAACAAATGTTTGGCTTTGTGCGACCAGAGACCAAATAGGTTTGCAGTCTTGCATGTTCCGAGAACTGAAAAATGTTCCAAAATTCTCCTTCACTTCACAGTATTTCCTAAGTTTCGCCACATATTTGGTGACATTCCTTCCAGTTCAATATTGCAGGATCACCGCCCTTAATGTCTCGTATCTCCCTTGCTACGACATTTTCGAGAATATGAAGCGTTGTTTCTTCGTTTCGATTAGGTCTGTTGCAGGTTTGCTACCTTAGCAAGAGCGAAATTTGATCTTTGTTTCCAGAACGAAGGCAGAGGGAAAGTTCGGAAGTTGGCGGAAAGCTCCTGAGTCCGAAGCATTAAATCTTTCCAAAGAGTTCTAGCAGCCCCGATGAATCTGTATTTTATCTCAAATATCTCGCAAACCGCTTAGCCACCTTAACCTTATTGAACTTCATTTAATAAAGCTCGAGTTCGACTATTTGTTTATGGAAACGGTCCTACGAAAAACTAGTCTTTACGGAACAAACTGTATGGAAAACGGGTTTAGTAATGTCCAGCATTGTTTGTACGACAGAATATGAAAAACGGAGCTTGCTGTGTATTCCGACGCGTTCTGAAAATGTCTCCGATTATTGCCTCTTCACCGACACCACGCATTTGCGGCAGATACTAATCGTTAGTTCCTAGGAGTTTTCGTGTTAACTTCTTCAGTTCCTTTGCACCTCTCTAGAATGTGTCCTTGTTGCTCAGTATTTAAAGTCTACCTGCAAATGAACGGTGAATCTTATAGAAATGTTGCTGATCGTTATCTGTTCTCTGACACTTCCTGCACTTTCGGTAGGTGGTACTCGCTTCTTTTCTCAACAACAGTTACTTTCGATCAAATTTTCCAGAGAGAAACCTTAAGTTACTCTATGTTAAGTCCGGTAAGCGAATGCGAGAGCAACTGGGAGATCTCTTCATTCACTAGGATATCATCAATCTGTTTAGTAGAATTCAGGACCAAATTAATAATTTGTATGTTCGGTATACTCCCTTGAGCACAGATTTGTCACCTAATTAGGGTTAACAAAAACGTGTTACAAGCAAATACCTAGGAATTCATATGTTCACCACAAAGAAGTTTATTGATCCTACGAAAAAAAAACGAATGCACTGCCATTCAACAATACCCACCTACATATTTCCTGAATAATGAACTTGCATGACTTTTATTTCTTTCAAATTAAAGCATAAAAGGAGCCAAATACAAACAACAGCAACAGTACACGTACTGTTTTTCAAAGCTCTCGATCTTCCTTGAACTCAGTTCTTCAAGAGAATAATGTTAAAAGCCACAAATAAACTTCTGATGGTCTGAAGAAATGGATTTTAGAAATTGGAATGCACATACTTTTTTTCCACCGAATATAATTAGCTAAGGTGTCTTCTGGCAAAACGAAGGGGTGTCCGATGTGAGTTCACGAATTAGCTCGTTTCACCATTAGGTGTAGCTGAAGAGGGGATGTTAAGGTCGCTCAGGAATTAAAAAAAGGTTCTCGTCTACTGTCGAAAAGTTCTTTTAGATTTGTTAAGACGTGGGCAAGAAAAAGACTGAGTGAGGCCTTCTGTTCAAAGTCAGCCTATCCATGATTAAAATTAAATTTCAGCAATCGCTGCAGATGTCTACACTGGAGAAGTTCAGCATACACACCTGAATGCCTATATCAAATAGTTAAAAACTAATGTCGCACTTTACTTTGAAACATAATCTCTGCAATTCAACAGTAACAACATTCGTTTAGTGTCTACCTGACCTCAGTAACCTGCCTCCTCCGATAATTCACTATGAATGCTTGGAAAGAAGGTGCGTGAATAATGTGGATGTTATCTCATTAGATACAGAGATGACCACTCTTCATCACTGTAGGCCAGTCGCGTGTCCTTACCGTTGTGGAGGCAGTCGTTGCAAGTATTCCAGGATGGCTCGTGGGGTCTCCAACAGAGAGCGAAGCACTCCCATTGTGAGTCCTATTGTAGATTCAAGTGGTTTACAACATAAGTCAGCTGAATAGTCCGAATACGAGTGGTTTTTGCAGAGCAACCTTTCTCGTCATGTCTCCAGTTTATTCGAGGTAGTTCCTTCTGATAGGGTGGGATGGAATGAAAAACAGGCACCTTAATCAGCTATTTTTCTACTCCGCTTCACTTGGTTCTTGGAAAATTTACTTTTCGATAGAAAACACTACTTTTGGACGGTATTTTTGTTTCCACTATGTTCAGTGATGTGAAACAACATCGGCATTGTAACAACAATGACACCACTTCACATTCGTTCAGAAATTTTTTTTCTTTCAAGAATGCAAGTTTAACGCAGGAAACTGTTTCCTTTCACAATGATCATTTCAGGCCGCAAATACGATCTTTACCGATTGTTGCCGAAAAAATGCTATTCCGGAGCAGTGCATTCCAGCATGTAATTACGACAGCTACAACAACCAGTTGGTCTGCTGTTTATACTTTTTATACTCTATACACTACCAGTCCGAAATGAGCACCACAAGACATCCTTAAGTCTGTCTTGTGGTGCTCATTTCGCTTGCCTTCAGCGATCAATAAAAATTCAAAATAGGGACACTTTCTGTTTTCTCAAACCCATCCCATCACATCTCCCTCGTATCTGAGGCGTGCGCAACGCTAACTGATGTCATAGGACCCACCCTAGCCCACCTCACTACGTTGTCGCATCTTCCTGATACGCCATGGGACCCATCTCCGTAAACTCAACTACTTCCTGGAGAAAACATCTGATTATGTCTAGCAGCTCAACGGCGAAAAAAAAAGAATTACATGAGAAAGTTTCTTGTGCATACAATCTCAGCAGTTTTTTTTTTGTCAAAAACCTTTGGAAGCCCATGCACTGTCAACTTTGTGATTCTGAACGAAATACACACGGAATGAAGTAGTACGTATGAATGTGTCAACGGTGCAAAATTCTGAATGTGTCAAAATTCACCGCAACTCCCTTAAAGTTTATCCACACGATGCCCATCCACCGAAACATTCACCGAAACAATCATACTTTTTTGTTATAAAACAATTACTGTACCTCAGCATCTTTGCTGTTAACAACTTTTTGTTCAAAGTATCAGCTCTGAACCAGAGCCAACCAGCTTTCGGCTGAGAATGGGTATCGAGCTGTTTGTCACCGAGGTAATGAATATGTACTCCAGTCCATTGAATATTATTAAGCATGCTTGCGAGTTCTTGCCTAGCAGTAATTCGTGCCACGAATAAATTTCACAAGCATGCAAAATCGTAATCACTTATCCACTTATTAACGACGATTGGCTTAAAGGCATCACAAAATTGACGTCGTGTGGAAACTTCATGGAAAATAGGGAGTTCGAAGTGCAGATTGTGACACTTCGTTCAGTTTCCCAAATCGCCCTCCCCCCCCAGAAAAAAAAAAAACGGAGTGGAAACGCGATGATTCCACCGAGGTACGCTAGAACGCTTCACCTGTGTACGCGATCCTGTTGGTCTTACTTGAGGAGATCTTATAAATCTTTGACCGCTCGCTCATGGACGCGGCACGTGCACAGAAATGGAGCGCTCCAACCTGCCTCGCAGCGACGCCCTCGAACACCGTTTCCACGCCGCTATCGGGACGATTGGGGAAATTGAGCGGGGCACGTCCACTACTAATCTACTCCCCGACCCCTATAGTCTCCATGAGGTGGATTTCGTGATACGCTGCCATTAATTTTACAATTAATTCCTTATAAGCTTGAATATTCTACTTATAATTACTCATAATTTTTTGCCCGAAATGTAGTCAGACTTCCACACAAGCTGCATCTAAAACCAAAAATCTTCAAGCTGTTGAAGAAAAGACTTTGCAAACAGTATTTTTTTTTACTATTGTAGTAGAGTAGACATGTCGATATGTTCTTACACCTTCTTTGAATCACCTACCTCAAAGGCATCACTCCACGAATCTGAGGTGGTGTGGATTTCAGGTGAAGTATTTGTATACGTGATAGTAGATTATGGAGAGGGGGGGGGGTGATTCCCCCCATTTCTTCCTAATTGCCGTAAAAAACGGCCCGGAAGATACGGCTTCAGGTGTTTTGGCGCACTATTTTCTACAGGGAGTTCGACTGGAGCGTGCCAGCCTTGCGCGGTGTCGCATCTTCGGGTCCGTTTTTTACGGCAATTAGGAAGAAATGGACGGAATCATCCACCTCTCCATAATCTACGATCGCGTATACGAATACTCCACCTGAAATCTGCACTACCTCAGATTCGTGGGGTGATGCCTTTAAGGCATTCATTCTTGTTTGATCCTACGACCGGAATTGCGTGAAAAGACGTGAAACCATCGGCTATGTACTGCTGCCGAGCACGTCTGTATATGTCCGTACAGGTGCGGACAGTGGTTCAGCGGTAGAATGTTCGCCGGTAGAATGTCCATGAAGAATTTTCCGAGAATATATAAGGGTCTCCAGACCTTGTAGCTCTGAAACTGCTAGGATGAACTCTTCCCAACATATGAACAAAACTACGTGTCATATCACTCCTTCCATACAAGTTGTTGTAGTTGTTGATGGCGGTTCAGTGGTAGAATGCTCGACCGCCACTGCTGGCCTGAGCTCCGTTCCCGCCAATGCAGAAATTTTTGTGGTCTTTTCGTGAAACAAAGACAAATGCATACAGAAACAAAGAAACACACGTAGACTAAGCGCGTACATAGTTAATCAGCATGATTCTCTTTTCTTGAAGTAAGCAAGTCAAATCTTCTTGACTACCCGTGACCGCACCTAGTTGGACGAAAGCCTAAAGTCAGCGTGAGGGCTAATTTTCGAAAAAAAAAAGTAAAAAAAATCGCAATATGGCAGCATATTTTTTGGCGTGTTGTTTATCTACTTGAAGTTAGTGTTCGCTAGAATTTCCATCATTTGGTGAGCCTCTCAGTGTCTTTTTTTTTTAATTAATCGGAATCCTGTATTTGTAGGGGAGGTGCCGGGTTTTTGCTGCGTTAATTGTAAACTACTTGGCCAATCAATATCTACTGGTGGATAGATACTGACCTCAAGCATTTCCCGGAACGCCGCCTTAGGTGCTGCAATTCCTGTTTGGTCTTTTTCAAACTTTTCCTCCTGAACAGTTAATTCTTGGAATTGTTCAGTATGTTTTGGCCTGTCACAGTTCGCCCAGTACAGCACGACATTCAAATGAAAAAAAATAATTAGTGGGCTTGGAATTTTTAGGGTTTCCCTATGGTCAACGGCTAATGCCATCAAGCATTGCAGTAGTCACTCTATCTGACATGTGACAGTGCATTCCAGCGCCACAACAAATCCGTAAATTTTCCAGATCAATTCGATGATACTGGGCAGCTCACAGTGCACGGTCACGACACTCCCAGTCATCCACTCGTGTGCTTCCCGTGGTCACGATCACGGCGACTGCTGCGCAAGAGCCGGAATTCCTGCGCAGTGCATCAATTATTGTGTTCCAAGAAAACGGACAATTTTGGGAGGACCCTGGTTTTCATGCCTTCGTTATTTTGAGGAGATGAAAGGTAGCACTCATCTGTTTGTCTTCTGTTGTTCTGCAATACATTTTTGTTTAGGTTGCTTTATCAGCGAAGCTTCGAACAAATCAGAGGAAACCAAATCACAACCTACTGAAGACCTCGTGCCTTTCTTAGGCTTCATTTGATAATGTATATATTAATTCCTGAGTGCAATGGAAATAGAAGCTGTGGTATTAAAGACATTTCACTTTGTTTATTTGAAGGTGTTGTACGTGAAAACTTTCGATGTAGGGTTTACTTCTGCGTTAGGTAGTGTAGGTGTGATTTGCTAGCATAATAGTAATAAAGTAATATTAATATTAATATTAATATTAATAGTAATAGTAATATTAATAGTAATAGTAATAGTAATAGTAATAGTAATAGTAATAGTAATAGTAATAGTAATTTAATAATAAAGCACAAAACAGAGCACCAGCGACATCACTTCACTCAAACTAGGAATACCCGACGAAGAGATTTCGCACAAAGTGGATTTTATCACTTTTAATATGCTTCATGCGGTTCCAGTCACTGATTTTTATGCAGGTTAAGAGTTGCGACCCTTGCTATCAAACTCTTACGATATCAAGGGATTAGTCGTGATCTCTGCAAACGTCGTTCTGAACTCTACCCACTAGCTGATAATACAAAGCATCGGAAATTTCCGCGCGCCCTGTCCAAAACATAGGATTGTAATTTTTTGTGTTTCTGCGTCCTTCATTTGTTTATTTATGTGTTAGATTCGGAGTGGATTACGGAGAGAGGGATGATTTCGTCCATTTCTTCCTAATTGCCGTAAAAAAACGATCCAGAAGATGCGGCGCGTGCACAGGGCTGGCGCGCTGCAATCGAACTTGTAGAAAATAGCGCGCCGGATCGCTCGAAGTCGTATCGTCCGGGCCGTTTTTTACGGCAATTAGGAAGAAATGCAATCACCCTCCTTTCCATAATCTACGATCCCATATACGAATACTCCACCTGAAATCCGTAAACCTCAGATTCGTGGGGTGATGCCTTTAAACGCATAACAAGCATATCTAATGAGATTTCCCAAATAGAAAGAAAAGATTTTCTTGAAAGACATGAAATTACACCGCTTCGATTATCACAATGACAGTCGGCATGTGTCTCGCGTTAATCAATCCGCTTGGGATGCGCCATCGCGTTCGCTTCAATTCAGAATCATTTGAGGTCTACGAACATGTAACTGGCCTAGACAATGACTTGCGGCGGCTAGCCGATGCGTGATGCAGGGATGCAAGGTTTGGTGAGCACTAGGGCGGATTTGAACCTCCGATCGACCGTGCGGGCAGCCTAACCTCTAATCGACAGCGCTACATTCGCTTCTTTCTCGAATATTGTGCCAATCTTATTTTGCTAGGGATACGGCTATGAAGAACCCTCTATCGTGCATAGTTGTGGGGAGCAGGAACAAAGAATTACCCAAAAAACACGAACAACACTCTGAGTATTTCATTGGCACCGTCGTTCTGGCCAGTGCGCTTCAACTGAGGGCTTAGTACGTCGCCCCCACTGCAAACCAGACGAGGTCATTTTGCAGAAGATCTGAGAAAAGTGATGAATTTTCAAAACCTCTAAACGAACTAACGTATAGATGCCATTCCTTAAAGGCAGCATAGAACGAATCTAACGTGGTGAGGAATTTCGGAAAGGAAGAGATGGGGTTATAAGGATCAGGGATGGTTCCGCTCATACGTTCTGGTCCTCTCAGCAACCTACTCATTAGTTTCACTTGAAGTCGAGGAGAACTCACTGGGTTTCGACCGCTGGGCAGCTGGATGAGCCGCATATGCATGAGTGGCGCGTTGCAACCGAAATTGTCGTGAAAAACGGAGTCATTGACGCCGTTTTTTTTTAACCGTTTGGGGAGAGATGAGCAGAACCATCCCGGATCCTGCAATCCACAACCCCATCTTTAGCTTGTCCAGCGATTTCCCTCATTACAGATTCGCTCCAACGCACCGCCTCGAGAGATGCCGCTTACGCAATTGCACCGTGCTTCATGTTGTTTTGACCCCACTGTACTTTCCTCATCTTAGTTTACCATTCTTTTCGGATTTAATTCACTATTTCCAGTTCATGAATTCAAGAAATTTGAGTGGAGTATGGAAAACACACGGATCACACATGTTTATCCTCTCCCCGCCCATCTTCTTTTCAAATTGTTCAGTATTGACGAGAGCAAACCGCACCCGAATCACTGCCTTTGACTGGAAAACTATGAGAAAATTGTGAGAATCCCTGCAAGTACGAAGGCAGTTAAGGTAGAATTATGAACAGAGATTTAAGTGAATTGTTGTTTTAGGCATGTTTTTAAATGCATAGCGGCATTGCGCAGAGGTGAGAGAGCCGCCACAAAAAAGAAGACAAAAAAGCGCAGTTTAGAACGATCCCACATCATAGATATATACCACATACATGTGCTTAAAGGCAACGTTCAGAGAGTTTCGAGATTATCCCTCAAGTAGTGGGTAGAAGCCAGGACACATTCCACAAATATCGCAGTGAAAACGCACACTCTACACAAAGACAGAAATTTGAGAGGTCAGGATCACTAAGAGCAATCAGTCCGCGGAAAGTTCAAGGGAATGGCACGTGCGCCTCCACAAAATGAGGGCACATACCGTACCACATCATCAGTATCTCCTGCCATTTTGTTGCTGACTTGCTTAAAGGTTGGGTTGTGAAAGTCTGTCTCATTTTGTGAAGGGAAAGGTGACTAAGACGATCCAACTGCACATTAACCCTGCTCTATTCGAATACGATGTGCGAACCTTATAAACCGATATTACTAGCGATCCTCACCCCATAGCCGGCGTCATGCAGTGGTTAGGAAAAATACCAGAATATTTCCTTCTAACGATTCAATGATGCCACGGAGAGTTGTTCCATCGAATTCTCCGCTGCCTCTTGAAGCCAAAACATCCTTCAAACTGGGTTCTTGAAGTGGCAGCTTCGTCCTCGCCGAGTACTAGGCTTTTCTCCTTTGCTACAGAAGCACAATGAACTGGTCAGTCGACAATATCGCCTCCTCAGGCGAGTGTTTCAAATACGCTCACTATCCGGTTCTTGCGCACTACATAAATGCTCTCCGATCTGCCCACCCACTTGTTTTATTCACTCACTTTCCTACTACAACGCAATTTCACGAAATGTTTTGCGATCGTTCGGCTTCTGGTTCCGTCTTACCTCACTTGTTTGGCTTTCAGGCCATCCCTTACGATCTCACAATCACTGCCGATGATTTTGTCATTGCTTTTATGTAGTTTTCTCGTACGCTTTTCATCTCAGGTGAGCATATTTGAGTTTGATGTAAAGTAGCCCTTGCTAGAGAAAATGTTTATATGGGGGAGCTCGCTAGCACCTCGGCTGGCTACGTGCCAAAAATCATCCTGTCATGCGTACCGCGTGCATTTGACAACAAAATTGACTCGTTCGGCTACAATCAGAACACAGCTGCGTGGGAAAAGAGGCGCGGTTCGGCTGCGCTCCTTCGCTATACTCCGTTAATCATGGAAAGACTCTCAGAAATTATTCGTGAATCGAGAGTTGTAGTATCACCGCACATAACAGATCTCCAGCTTTGAAGTTTAGGAGTTAGAAAAAAAAAGAAAAATAATTCATCAAAGCATCTTTCCTCCCGAGATCCCTCTGTATCGACATTTCTGTGATCGGACTCTCGGGAACTTCCTTTTCGTCACTTACTTTGACTCTTTAGGAGTTTTTGTAAAGTACATTGGACAAATTCTCACCGAATAATGTTAGCCCGATTACTCGATCTGGATGATCTCTCAGCATCGGATCTACTTATGTAAATGATGGAGAATTTAGCTTTTTCCACTGCTACAACACGCTCATTCTGAAATATCACTTGATTCCCAGATATAAAACTACTCTTTTTTAAACTTTTAAAAAGACTTAAAAGACAGCGCTAAATGAGTTAGAGAAAAGACAATGAAGTTTGCAATTTACATAGGGGATTACCTGCACCAGTTTTGAAAGTGGAGAATCTGCATCCTATGACTAAAGTTTTGTGAGAGTTTACTTGTGCAGTGATCTACGAGTATACACAAAAGGGAATAAATAAAAGAAGAAGGCTGCCAGGCTAATTCCCCCTGTCTTCCACTAACTTTTCTTGGTTTTTGATAGCAACGTAGACATACGCTATGGAGACTCTCAATCCACAGTGCACAAAATGAGTGGAATAAGATTAAATTGATTTCAAAGCAGAACCATGAAACACTCAGAATTAAAAGAGTTGTGAAGCATGCTTCGAAAACTGAGGACAAGAACAGACGTGAGCATAGCGTAAATTTCTGAAGAAAAAAAAAACAACATCCGCAGGCAATTTAGAAGAAAATTTACAACGAGGATTTGAGTTGTTTGAGAACTGAGAAAGCATCTTTTGCAGCATCTCACAAACGAAATGAATCTCCTTTCTGTCTCGACCCTCCCGCAGTGTTGTGTGAGATCTTCTGAAAAAGTGTTCACGGAAGACGTTCGCACGATCACTACTGCTCCTTTGGTTACCGCTCTCTCCCACACAAAACTTCTACTTCCACAAAGAGCCACGGCCGTTTTGGTGTATCGCCTCAACAGCCATGTATATTACATCCCAACCAATTAATTGGAACGATTCCGGTGTTGGGTTTTGTTCAGCTCTAAATAGAGTGTCGCCTGCAACTACCGTAGCGATACCACGAAACATCCTTCAAGTCCGATAGATCATGAGCAGCCGACCGATCAGCTTCCACGACGATCCAATCTTTTACATCTGTACGACTGATGGGATAAAATCGTGTAGAGTGGGTTGGATTTTGTGGCTCATATGGGCTGAAACAGTTGCTTCATCGGGTAAACTGGTCAACCTGATGCTCGTCATCCATCTAAGCTCCATATTTGGAGTGAATGTTTTGTTTTGAGTTTCTGTTGTAGTTCTCGTAACAACGTCCCTATCTCTATTTATCGCTGTAGAGTCTCTAACACCGAGAATTTCTTGCTGCCTGTAATTGCTGTATGTTTAAAGATGTAGGCAGGTAGGAAAATGGCTACATAAAAGTAAAATCCTAACGAATTCCCATTCGCTTAAATTGTGGCCCTTATATAGGCTATGCGTCCGTATAATAAGTGGTTTCGCCGCGTTCACGTACAACTCTGAGAACAGCGAACTGGTAAAGCTTGCACAAATTTCATGTGGAAGTAGTCGTATTTGAAAGATGCGAGAAGTTTGTGAAAGTTGATAGGAAAGAATCAGACTGGAAGGCGAGTTATGTCCAAAAAATAATGAAAATCGAAAATAATGGGGTTATTGTCGACTTTTTTACGCTTGATCATGCAAGCAATGCATGAGTGGACGCGTACTCACCTACGGATTATTCGCTGCAGAACTTGACTATCGCAACAGTGCCAAAATGGAGTTCTCTGAGAGCTTTTTCCTCCTATTGAAGAGGATTTGGAAAGATTCCTTCTTCATGTCATTTGAGACTGTTTTTTGGGGTTTTTTGACGCTTCTTGTAAACATCAACAACAAGAACAAAAATAAGCTTTCTCGAAGACTTCTGTTCAGTCTATAACAGTTAATACCAGTGTCTTACCTCTGGAGTTTGTGGCGGTGGCGGATACTGTGCACCGCCTGCACCTCTTCCTTGTCAGCCGGCATCATGTCAACCCGGATACACTTGTGGCCAATACGGATGCGCTCGAAATCGTGCAAGGAGCGCTCTCACCAAGAAAATTGTGAGGAATCTCTAATTATGAAGAAAATACCCTGTGATAGAGACCTCAGAATTTACATGAAAGATTTTAGGATGGAATATTTATAAATGAGGAACAACATACGACTCCGATACCAAAAAAGAGCCATGAGAGCGACTTGGAGGAGAGGAATGTCTTCGGAATGAGCCGCGGAGTGACCAAATCGTTGAAGACGTCAACAGAAGAAAGTCGAGAACCGCCGGACAATGTCACTGTACACAGACTAACGGTAATAGGTGTTCTTTTTAATAGGTAATAGGTGAACACAGCTACTGCTGTGTTCACCTATTACCTATTAAAAACTAAAACTAAAATTAAGTCAGAACTTCAGAATCCCAACTACATCTTTCGGCAATGCTGCGAACAGAGGGGACTCCCAGATGTGTGTCTCAACAAATGCCATTTCAACTCCTACACTCGCAATGCAGTGAGTATCCATTACTATGATCAAGTTTGCTTCCTCAGTTCCGTTTTATACGATGGAAGTTTCCAAACATTCTTAACCTATTTGCATATCTGAGCGAATTGCCTGATCGGTGATCCGAGCTTGGTAACATTCTGTGGGTGTAAGGAAGTGTTGCGAGAACCTGGATGTCGTTTTTTCTAGCGTCTCAGTTTCTTTTTTTTTCAAAGATAGAAAACCTTCCTCTTCTATGAAGGCTTGCAGCAGAAAAATGCTTCGCCAAATTGAGTTTATTCAAGTTTACCAAGTTTTATTCACGTTTTATTTGGCGAAATTATATAACTTTGTGGTACCTTTAGTGCAAATGGCATATAATACGCACGTGATCGCTGCAACCGTATCTGACTGCAGAAGAGCGATAACTTCTTAAATAAAATCTGTTGTGAAATCATGTCCGTGCGATGGGATTCAGTCAAAAATAGGAGCGGCGCCAAACTATGTGGTTTCTTAATCCAGAAGGCTCATACTCTGTCGCCTCCAAGCTACTGGTTTTTAGTTTGCCATATTCACTCCCTTGTACAACAAATGCGAGTACACCACTGACGTCAGTTATCACTGCTGTATCCACATAAAGCAATCATTACTGGAGTGCCAAAATTTACGTACCAGATCGTATCATCATCAAGCTCGAAATAGAATCATGTCATTAGTGAAATTCAGAAGGCTAAATACCCTCTTTTCAGATTTGGAGGACACATCGGCATATCGCGTATGTTGAATTTCTAAAAGGCGATTCACCATTTGAAAACATGCGGTCGTTGAACTTCTTGTTATATAATAATTATTGGGAATTCCAAACTCCACATCCACTCTCGCATCCACTTAGCTGTTTCATGGAAAGCGTTTCGCAACGGATTCCCATGTAGTTCGGATGTATGTTTGTTCGCGACGTGCCGGCGGCGCCTCGCAGGCTCTGCATGGATCCGGACCGCTGCGATCCAGTTGCTGCTGCGCATAGTGCATTGAAAGCATTATTACAAATGCGCGCCATGGCACAAAACGTTGTCGCATTGGCCTCAATTCAGGTTCGACGAATCCAAGTGCATCCCGCCTGCTGGATTGTCCCATAAGTTTCTTTTCACAGTCGTAAGCTTTCTTCTTATTCATAGTTCCCTGAGATGTAGGCCAAAGGAACAAACAATCCATCCGCTCAATGAACGAACATCACTGACTGTTTTGCTGATAACATTTTTAGTCGAAACACACGACAAGTCGTTTGCAGAGGAGCCACGAATGTATGGTAGAATCAAAACGAATGCAGTTGCGTAAGCGGCTGCGTTCGGAGCTGTGCAGTGGAGCGTCGCGACTAGGATCGAGGAGGGATCCTTGTTAGCACCCTTTTCGAGATAGTCCCACCTCGATTCCAATCGGTAGCGTCACCTGGCCCCTTCGAGAGCAGCCGCTTCCGCAACTGCACCGAGCATTATATCGTTTTAACACGACTATATCCACAAGTGGTATTTTCAAATCCCGAACGCATGGAACATTTGTTTTCGAATGTTTCACGTTTGGACATTTTGGGCCCAGCTTTAGTCACTATCGTATGTTGTTCGGAATTGAAGTGAACTGGATTTGAAGGCATCACCCCACGAATCTGAGGTGGTACGGATTTCAGATGGAGTATTCGTATACGGGATAGTAGATTATGGAGAGAGGGGGTAAGTCTGTCCATTTCTTTCTAATTGCCGTAAAAAGCGGCCAGGAAGACGCGGCGCGTGCACAAGGTTGGCGCGCTACAGTCGAACTCCTTGTAGAAAATAGTGCGCCAGAACGCCTGTGGCCGTATCTTCCGGGCCGTTTCTTACGACAATTAGGAAGAAATGGACGGAATCACCCCCCTCTCCATAATCTACTATCCCGTATACGAATACTCCACCTGAAATCCGTATCACCTCAGATTCGTGGAGTGATGCCTTTGATTCACACTTTGAATCCGTGCTTAGAGCACCTTTCGTTGTCTTTAGATCAATCACTCACACGTTCAATTTCCCACTCAACTTTCTGCAATTTTGCACCAAAAACCATTCTAAAACTTCAGGTGGAATAACCACTAATGAAACTGAGAAAGATAATTGATTTCCATTTCATTGGAAATCCGTGTGTCAATCTAATATACCGAATGCACCGAGAGCTTTTTTTTCAAATTGTGTCAGAAACAAATGAGCGGTTTTCCCCATCCAGATCGCACTTAACCTACTTTTACCTGCATCGTTCACCAACCCAGGGGCTCAGGTTCACGCATGTCGACATGCGCCCCAGGAATTGTGTGCGTCCGCATGCATCTCGCTTTGGCAACACGCCGCCAACTTTAGGCTCTGGATTGTGAAGCGGTCTCCCATCTGCCTTATTTCTCAGGTCTCCCTCCACCACACTCAAATCAGCAGACTACTCAATTCGAGCGGTTGGCCCAAACGAGAACATTGACCGAACAAGATTGAAAACAGCTGATTCTGTGGTTATCATTTCAACACCACGATTCCTTCATCAGGAAAATGTTTTCAGTGTTACCGAAAGAGCGCGGGATTGGAGATCCAGGAAGCTTTTTCAGCTGTCTTTAAAAAGAACAGCGGAAGAAATATGTGACTGTTGTTTTTTTTTTCGAGCCAACGCCACTGCACCGGGCATAAAACAGTTGATGTTCTGGTCTTCCTGAAAATATTAAGTGGCTATGAAAACAATGAAGTAGACTACGCGAAAGCGTACGCCTAACTCGCAAATTAATATCGCTCTATAGGAAAAGGATGTGACAGGTCGTGATGAGATTAATATCTGTCTACAAAGGTTCCTCAACTTGAGCAGTACATGAAAAACAACATTTCCTGTTTCCACTATCAACAATAGAGTAGAATGCTTTGAAAATAAGTGTATAAGTAATGTAACAATTTTGCAATCACAATCTGAAAATCAACTTCAAAATTTCCAACACATTCTGTGACTGCTAAACCGACCCGACTCCTTTGCGATGTTACCTAACAACACAAGACCATGCGTTTCTTCTCATGCGACACAAAAAGTGACCAATTTTAAAAGATGAGGTGTGGCTAAACGGGTTTTCTAAGTTCTTCTCCAGTCTCAGAAATTGCACGAGATTTAAAAAAATACAATCTAGTTATTACCTGGAGCAAGACGATTTTATTCACAAATTTACTCACAAGAACAAGTGTCTTCAGCGTCTGAAAAATAAAAGGAGGTAAATATGTAAATAGGCAGATCTTAATGCCTATGCTAGCCTTAGTCACTTCAATACGAATGTTGTAAGTCTGAATTGTAAGATTAAACTTACGTAATAATACTAATAATAATAACAATAATGATGACGGTAATAACAATAATAATGATAATGACAATAATAATAATAGTAATATTAATAATAACAATAATTATATTGACACACATAATAATGGTAATAATAATAGTAATAATAACAATATGATGTGCATTCGGGCCCGCGCATAAGCGTCTGGTTGCTACCTGCTCGCTGTGGTCCTGCTTGTATTAGGGTCAGCATACCATGAATATGACGTGGTCTAAGAATCCGCGGAAAAAGCTAGAGGTGCGGTTGTAGATTGCGGGGGCGTGGGAACTACTTTGTTTATTACGAAGTGCGTTGGAACGCTCCTCTATGCACACATCCCCTCAACAGACTATTCATCTATCTCGTTTGAATAGGCTTGTGAGAAGACATCACTGATCTTCGACCACTGGCGCCAGCGCGTACGCAAGGATGGGGCGATGCAACCGAAGTCGTCGTGAAAAACATGGTCTTCCACGCCGTTTTCTACGACAATTAGGAAGAGGTAAGGGAGGAGGTAGGAAGAGGTAAGGAACCATCCTTGATCCCGCAACCTACAACCCCATCGCTAGCTTTTCCCGCGGATTTTCTCACCACTCAAGGTCAGATTCGGTGTATGCTGCCTCGAAATGCAATCAGACATTTGAGTGAGTACAGGCGCTGGCATGTATGAACTATATATCTTGCACAGTGAAATGGCAGAGGTTATCCAGACATTCCTTAGACAAGTGTTTTCCTTCAGCGTAAAGAGAGCATGGGACCTTGGTAACAAAACTCTGTTCCGTGGCGCTGAACTTCCGGATCTGAAGGTACTGGAGTAGTTCGGTCTCATAGGTTGTTCATGCGAGGCATCGCAAGCTGTGGAACAGTGATGAATGGACAGATTCTGGTAGAGCAGGTTACACGAGCTATATTCAAAGAAGACAAGACTCGAAGAAAATCCGAACAACCGCGTCAGGTCATAACACCAGCCCGTCGATTAACCCCCAAAAATCAATATGCATCCAGTTGTGTTACAGATTAATTCAAGGAATAAAATTACGGGTTCATTCGTTCACAGCGTTGCTGCGATGTCTAGTGATCTCCCTGATTATTGGAGTCATTTAGACACATGCTGTCGTAGTGGAAGATAATGATGTACCAAAAGCTTACAGAAGCTGAAA
The DNA here is from genome assembly GCF_031761385.1 of Necator americanus. Taxonomy (NCBI): domain Eukaryota; kingdom Metazoa; phylum Nematoda; class Chromadorea; order Rhabditida; family Ancylostomatidae; genus Necator; species Necator americanus. Next base: position 22,594,512 of record NC_087373.1, read on the forward strand.
ATAATGCATAGAGATCCTTCGAAGTTTTTCGCACGAGCGAAACTATGGCTTTTGAAGTTCCGGACAAACTTATGTTGCTGAGAATAGTTTCTCTATTTCAGCTACAAGCGATGTACTTCAAAACAGATGGATGTCCTATTGAAGCGACAGCAGATATGCACTTTTGTGCTGCTCAGGGCAGAGATCACACGGAGGTGCGTTTAAAAATGATGCTTTGGTAACAACTTAGCTCTACCTAGTACATTCTTTTGCATGTTCTTTAAATCACAGCTGACCTCTTGTTATGATTTGAAGAATTAGAAAGGAAGAGCATATAAGGTATATGAACGTTAAAGTTGAAGTGTCTGGCGTTAATCAATCCGCTTGGGATGCGCCCCCACGTTCACTTCAGTTCAGAATCGTTTGAGGTTTGTGGACGTGTAACTGGCCTACACAGTGACTTGCGGTGGCTAGCCGACGTGTCACGTCAGGGATGGGGGGATATTAAATTGGCTTTATTCACAAAAACAATTTATCGAAGACATCCATTTCGTCTTTGAATTCCTATTTATGAATCGTTTAAAAACGACGGAGTTCTCTGCTGTAGCTGCTAACTAGTTGATCGGTACCACGACTAAGAAGGAGACACGAATGACTTCGGTACCACATGCCACAAAAGTTTCTTGGAAGAAGACTGGCCTCACAAGTGAAATGCACAACACAGAGCCTCCTCTGGAACTAATATGTCTCGCCTTTGCTTTGCACAAATTTCGTCCTTTTACCCATTACCTAAAGTTGTTAAAAAGGGAAGAAAGGGAGTGGTTTTGCGCAGCATTCGGAAAGATCTAAAGCACTGTTCGCAAAAATCCTAAATGTCTTCCCCTTTCCATTGGCTACTAGGAAGCGTTCGATACGTAATTGTCAGAGAAGACGTGAACTCCCTGCAAGTTCAGTAAGCAGTTACCTCAGCCAACTCAACGAGATGTACCTTAGTAGCGAAATCCACTTTGCGCTTTTCATTCTATTAATCGTTCGGGTGCGAAGAGTTGCTGTGTCAGAAAGCTGAAGCTACTGATTCTTGAATTCGTGAGACGGGAGCGCTCCGTTCTTTTTTTTTCCTTTGTGATACTTGAGAACTGCATGCTGAACCCTATCTGGTACTAATGAGAATCGAGTCTCAATGATTTCTTAGAGCACTGCCTTCATGATGAACTGTTATTTGTGATCAGATGCATGTGTAGTTTTTTTTTCTTAATTTCAACAAATCACAAACAATAGGTTAAATCCCACCAGAAGCCATTTGAAAGCTCTATTTGTTACTTTATCGACAAGCAATTTGCTAAGGAGAAAATAATGAATAAGTACTAAGTGATAGTAATGATGAGTAATAAATGGCAACTTACTTCACCGAGCCCAAAATTTATGTGTGTGGCGCTCTTAGAAGTAAAAAAGGATAAATGCATCACCTAAGTTAGGTGGATTAGCTCCCCCGTGATCTGGAGATAAACATTTACGAAATCAAAGTTTGATAGGACATAAATCTGGAAGAGCTTAGATGGAAATACAACGAAATATTTGCTGATATTCTTCCTACAGCCTTTACACTCGCAAACGTCTCTTACGGGAACATTAATCCAGGATTGAAAAGAATCTAAATTCGGTTACCCATGTGCTCCCCTATTAAAGCAGTGCCCTGCCTAAAGACAGCGTCCGGGAATTGATCGAGGTTGGGATTTCTCCTCCAGAATATAGTAGACTGGAGCGTGGTTCACAAGTCACCTTGATCACCTTGACTCCCGTTGATCTTCGAACTGGTCGAGCGGGCGCCAGTAATTCTTCTATTTGTCCTGATCCCGTGCCAGAGTAGCCCAGTGGTTCCTCCTTTCGCGTGGGACACGAAGAGCATCATATTTTTCTTTGAAGGACTTCATGAAGAAATCTGACCATCGGGTCGGCGGTCTTCCTGTAGTGCGCTTAATATCGCGGGGAACCCAGTCGCTCACGGCTCTGGTCCAACGGTTGTCATTAAAGCGCATCAAGTGTCCGGCCCACCTTATTTTACTTTCCTTGGCAAACGCGGCGGCGTCTCTAATCTTCGATCGTTGACGTAGGAGAGAACTTCGAATCCCGTCCCTCACTTGCGTGAAACGAGATACTCCTAGCATCACTCTCTCAATTGCGCGTTCAATGACGCTCACCGCGTTTTCTTCCTGCTTGCAAAATGCCCAGGTTACCGAAGCATAGGTCAAAGCAGGAAGTACGGTGGTGTTGAAGAGGTGAGCACGGAACAGGGTGTTCCTGGTCTTCTTCACTACATCCTCGATGCTCTTGTACGCTCCCCAAGCCACTCGTCTCCTTCTGCCCAGCTCGGGGGTCAGGTCGTTCATCATCAGTTCCCGACCCAGATAAACGTAGCTGGTGCATTCGGATATGTTCGTTCCGTTGAGCGTGAATGGGGCATCCGAGGCCCATCCGTTCCGCATGAACATCGTCTTTTGTAGATTCAGCTGAAGACCGATGTATCCACATGTTTCGTCGAATTCGGTCAGCATTCGTTCCGCTTGGCTGATGCTAGGTGTTACCAGTACGATGTCATCAGCAAAGCGCAAATGGTGTAGCTGCCGACCATCAACCTTCACTCCCATGTAGTCCCATTCCAACTTTCGCATTGCGTTCTCGAGGGTGGCTCTGAATATTTTGGGTGAAATTGTATCACCCTGTCGGACCCCCCTCTTCACGTCAATGATGATGTTCTTGTAGAATGGCGAAATTCCGGTCGTGAAGTTACTGTACAACTCTCGAAGAACCTTTATATACTCAGTAGGGACGCCTTGGTTGTCCAAGGCTTCCACGACCGCTTCCGTTTCAACCGAGTCGAAGGCCTTCTTTAAGTCGATGAAGGTGAGACAGAGCGGCATCTTGTACTCTCGTGATACCTCGATGAGTTTTGAAACAGTGTGAATGTGGTCAATCGTGCTGAATCCTTTTCGAACCCCTGCTTGCTCGCATGGCTGTCCTTCATCCAAGACTTTTTCAATCCTATTAAGGATTACTCTTGTAAAGAGCTTGTAGATGACGGACAGTAGGCAGATTGGGCGATAGTTGCCGATGTCATGTGGATCTCCCTTTTTATACAACAACACAGTCTTGCTGGTCTTCCACTGTTTAGGAACCTTGCATTCCGACAGATAACGTGTAAAGAGCCTCGCCAGGGTGTTGATGAGTACTGGCGGAAGGCTCTTCAGGTGTTCTGGTCTTATTCTGTCGGAACCGGGTGCCGTACGATTTCTTACCGACATGATAGCATGTCGTATTTCGGACGGGAGAACCTCTGGAATGACTTGTCCATCTTCCCTCAGATGGTGAGGAGGCAAGTGGACATGGCTGTCGAAGAGATCAGAGTAGAAGTCGTAGATGATTTTCTCCATCCCCCTTCTCGATGCAATGGCTGTTCCCTTTGGGTTTCGGAGAGCAGTCATCCTCGTCTTGCGACTGGCGAAGTCTCGACGGGCATAGCGGATGCTTTTCCCCGCCTCTGCAGCTTCAGCCAGCACTTCTGCTCTTCTCTCTTTAAGGTCTTCCTTTATCGCCTCTCTGCAAAGCCTTGCGAGCTCGGACGTGAGTTCTTGGTTCCCTTCGGCTCCACGCTGGCGTATCAGCTCAAGAGTTTCAAGAGACAGGAGCCTCTTGGTGGTTTTAAAACTCTCAGCCTTCTTCGCGCAGTCGTGAAGGTGTTCAACGAGCCGGTCATATTCCTAGTCGATGTTGTCCATTGCAGAATCTTCCCAAAAGCCGGCTAGTGTAGCGAAGAGATCCCAATTGATGGTAGTCCTGGGATTTCTCTCCTTGAACTTGGCGGCTTTCTCTGCTCTCCTTGTAAAGGAAAATCTTCCTCGGAGGAGGCGATGGTCCGATCCCGTATAGAACTTTGGTACAACACCGACGTCCGTCAGGCAGAACCTTTTATTGACGATGATGTGGTCTATTTCATTACGGTACCCTCCACCGGGTGACTCCCACGTCCAGCGTAGAGAGGAGGGCTTCTGGAATTGCGAGTTCCCATGGATGGTCTTAGTCGTCATGATGAACTCGGAGAGCCTCTCCCCCTGGTCATTCCATTGTAGGCCGTGAGTCCCGATGTGAAGTTCCTCCGGCGTTCTTCTTGGGCCAACCTTGGCGTTGAAATCGCCAATTATGACCTTGTAGAAGGCATGACCTTCGCGGTAGAACTTCTCCAGGTCCATATAGAAAGCTTCGACTTCTTCTTCTTCGCAGCTTGATGTTGAAGCGTAAGCGACGAAGATAGTCAAAGCTGGTGTTGGGCGACATCTTCTCATCCGCAGACGTCCGATTCGGGTCGTAAGTTGTTCGAAAGAGTCGATGTTCTTTGCCATACTCGTGTTGACGAGGACGCCAACTCCACCAACACCTCTACTGTCGCATGTTCTTAAGAACAGTTCTTCTCCAGTTTCATATACAGCGTTGAGAGGGTGACGTCGTCTCGTCTCTGTCAGTCCGATGACGTCGTACTTGATCTTCTTGGCTTGCATCATCAGATCTTCGATGGCCGCTTCCGATGCAAGCGTATGTGCGTTATAAGTACAGATCGCCATCATAGTCCTTTTCCGTTTTGGTAGCCTACATGACTCCTGCAACCCCGTCCTACCTGGCGCTACCGTACCAGGCTTTCCTCCGGAATCAGAAGACTCTTTTCTATTACTGTGTTTTGCGTAAAAATTTTAAATCCCATGGGCAGGTTGCAAGCCTCTAGTCCCATGAGTTTCTGGGAGAACTTTCGTTCTCCCGGAGTGGACATGTGGAGCTTATTTGTTGGAGGCGACTCCAAACCGCCTCCTTTGCACCTCCCAGTCACTTGATTGCAGGCTTTTGGCCGGACCGACGTGCGGGATACAAAGATGTCATGAGTCAGTCCTGGCTCAGCAGAAACAAGGAGTCCATCCCCTGAATCCACGTGCGTCTCTGGGCAAGCACAAGGTCGCTTTTGGTCCGCAATTAGCCCCCTATCCGCCACCCGGGGACGCGCCACGTAGCCTCGCGACTAACCGGCTGTGATCTCTCTAGTGAGGGAGATCCGTGGGGTTCACAAGTATTGCAGAGAAAACAGGCAGCTATTCTCCACAAATCCAGGAATTTGGAGCAGCAGGAGCACTCAAAACCAGAAGTTCGTAGGACGCCTGCGAAAACACTTCTGACGATGTGACCTGAGATCCCCCTCCTCCCAATTGAGAACATGTAGCGTACCAGAGCAATGGTGTCCTTTGCTAACTTGTTGGTAACTTGCCCAGAGCGGTGCGGCATTCTCGTCGGAGGTTTGCATTGCATAGCAGACTGATTGTTCTGAGCTTTTATTGACCATTGTTTTCTCTGGATTTCTGAGGGTAGGTACGTGCTGTTCGCTGCTACTTCTGTGAACTACACCTCGGTTACGACCCTGACTATGACACCCCAACCTCAAATGTTCCCACGAACACTAGACTAAGGTTAGGCGTGTCGTAACTTTATCTAGCATGTAAGACAAAACACTTATTGATATTTCCCAAGATCAGCTCTGTTTACTGAATGAAATATGATTACAGTGCTGCCGACGTAATGGAGTTACAACAACTTTAGCCGGAAACAAGTGCCTTACATTTTGTGATCAACGACCAGATAGGTCTTATATTTATCAACTACGTCTACATGGAAATCTCACTCATTCATCCACTGTCTTCTCCATCGTTTCAGGATAACCAAACTGGACTACTCCTATGTCCCATGCTACGATCGTTTCGAACAAATGAAACTTTGCTTTTACAATGAAATCCATGAAAAGGCAAACCGACAATTTGGGAGCAGATAGAACAGCTGATTGCACGAATACGCATCAAATGTTATATGATCATCTCTTCACAACTGGCTGTTATAGAACAATATTTTGACGCAGTTACGAATAAATAATTTTAAGCCAGTTAAACATCTCTAAAAGCTCATTTGCCCGAGGTGTCTAAGGTTTGTTGAGAAAGCTCAGACAGAAAAAAGCCTTGCTAAATACATGGAAAAATCCCATGAGTTATTTGCTACTAGTATTTATAACTGCACAGTGCAGGTCCGTAGCGACTTTGCTCGAAGCCGGTGGCGGAGATAGCAGTTGGAATTGAGGTGGGACCATCGCGAACTACGGCGAGGAATGGTGTCAGCAAAGGTCTCCCCTAGGATCTTACCGCTATGATCCGTCGCACCGCTTCGAGCGCAGGCACTTACGCAACTGCGCCGTGCTTCATGTCTTTTTGACCCTACTATAATTGTTACTTTGGGTTATGTAAGAACGTACGCTACAAGACACAGACATCAATGATTCTGCGATCCACATCCTGAGTACACGATCTTTGAATCTTTGGGAGTTCTCTGCAAAATTCCTCAAATTTTCCGGAAATGCAAGTGATTGCTCTTGTTTGGCTTTGCCACATCATTCTAAGTAATATTAAAAAACTAGCTCACTCCTTACGAATGACCCCACCTCAGAGTTGGACACGAGTTGGTAATGTTCCTGTTTCAGGGTTCAAATTAGCACAAATTCAAAATTTGATCCCATAGACTTGTTTGACTCTGACTTGAGTTCAGCTAAGCAAGGAGGAATCCGCTTGCCCAGAAAACAAGTAATCCCCTGGTTGTCAACTGTTGTTTTGGTAATAATGACTATCATAGTGTGTGCGATAAGTAAAGAATCCTTGGCAGTAGCCAGTCTTGCGAACGCACTGGAATTTCTGTTAGCGTTGGAATCTGGAGCAACGCAACTCTCACTGCTTCTTACCCTTTGTTTTGTTTATTTGTTATGGTGTAAGCTCGAAAAGTTAGTAGCAGTAATATCTAATGAAAATTTCTTTCTATAGAATGCGAATCTCTATGAGACAAAAACACTGAAAATTCTGCAATGCTCATTTGAGGCGAATTCTCTAGGTTGTAAAAGAAATCACTGCAGTACAAAGTAAGATTCGAGCAGTAAGCGAGAAGAAGATAAAATTTACGTCTAAGAAAATCAATGAAGCTCACATCTGCTGTGCAATACTGATGAAACGATCCATTCTTAAAATCCAGTCAAACCCTTTTGAAAAATCACTACGACGATACTATTGGGTAGAATGTAAATTGAGAAATTAGATGAATAAAAAGAAATCTTTCACGATCAAACCGGAGAAATATCACCCGCAATAACAATATCACGGACGATTCCAGACAAAAGAGTGCTTCCCAAGTTGACAGAATAAATACAAGTATCACTATGGGACCAATATTACGTGGACTTTCACCGATCAGGACTAGTAGAAATACCAATTTGTTCATCCGTCGGTCGAGTCTCGCCGAGTTGGTCTCTACTTCGACAAACTACAAAAAAAAAGTAAAGAGTCAACAAGACAAGAAGACCGAGAGCTGTATGATCGCACAGTTGAGGAAAGGCGTACACGAAACCCCAAACGGCGACGAATTGTCCTGAAACATACGCACATTTCGCGAGTGTAAAATATTTCTTCCTGGCTATGCAGTATGCATTCAATTACTTCCTGAGTGTTTTCAGATGAACAATTGTGTCTCATAGTATGCATCTCGTAATTAGAGGCAGACCATATTGAACTATGAAACAATGCAAAACAAAGCGAAACTGTCTGTGAATACGCCAGAGAGGTTCTAATAACTTGTTCGAGAAATTTGATATGACCGCGTAAAGAAACCACCAAAGCAACAATAAATACAACAAATGAAACAGTTATCAGAATTCACCGGCGAATATCCAAAGAATGTAGTCGCCAAGACATAATCGTTGAGACGGGACTCTAGCAGCTGCGTCAGCGGCACGATCCAGTGGAGAGGCTTCATCAGTTCTATTTTCTCTATAGATTGTCGAGAGAAGTCTGCAAAGTCTTTAGATTCAACTGAATATACAAGCTTTCAGTAGGTTTTTGATTTCCCTCAGAGTCAGAAGCAAGCCAGGACCGTACCTACGAATACCTTGTAGAGACAAGTGCCAAAAATTAGAGACTCTCCTTTAAAAGTACGGGAAGAGATTTTACCTGCGATACGTCCTACGGATGAAACCTGGTTGCGCGGCAGCCTGGGCTTGCTGGTCGAAAACAAATCGTACTATTGCATCCAAAGGCAGACCAATTAGAGGGAAGCGGTAAGTATATAGTAACAGAGCTACAGCCCAGCGAGGGTATCGAAACTCTGAAAGATATCCCGTATACAAGAATGGTTGTTATAAATTTGAAGAAATAGAACTCGCTGGATGTTCTGCACCAACCATTTGTTTCCGGTCCAGTGTTGGGTACAGTTGCTGTATGAGCACGCGAAGAGTCTCGATGTCTCAAATGAGCACCTCTCGACACTGTCTGAGAAGTGGATGGCCCCTAGGTATGAATATGCTTACAATACAAGCCAAACGAGGGATATGTGACTATGTTCGAACCTGTGTAGAATAGGGCGTGCTACTTATGTGGCAGTGAACAACGCAACCATCACGCAACCCATACGATGCTAATGTTCTAGAGTCTTCGCGAAGAAGTTGACCTAAATGACGAACGACTTCATCTATGTCTTGATGGTATAAACATTTCTGATCATCGTAAAATGAATGAGCTGAGTCGAGGTGAGCATTAGGTCCTATCCAGATCTTAAACCGACAATGCACATAAATAGATACGATAAAGGTGTGGTTCACGAGTATAATTGAGATCGCCAGTGATTCCATTAGAAATTGCAAAAAAAAACCCTTGTGGGATCCCATCTCTTCAACCATGCAGCTTACTGCGTGTAATAGAACGAAGATGATGTACCAAAGGTTGTGCGTCTGGAACAGCTTCTTCTGCTTAAGCGTTTTATTAGTTGGACTAAACGTCGGACGACAACAGTTGTCCGCGTCCCATCGCGTGATTAATTGCATACTTGTTGATACGGAGTAAAAAAAGCCTTCTCATCCATTTTTCTGGATTACTAGGAAACACTGAATTGAATTGATTTGTCACGTTTATACTGGTGATCTACACCTCTACCTACACATATCCATGGAGAGATCCTAACATTTCGTCAATCCCATGACATGCTGCCTTTAACTTTAAACGAAACAATATTTTTGTTGCATTAAAAAAAAACGACTCAACAGTTCCTATACAGGAGACATTATACTCATCAAAGCAGACTATGTTGAAGAATATTCCATTCTCGACAAAAGTGCAAAACAAACAAGGTAATAATAATTAACACCACTAGTGCGCTCAAGGAAAAAGGCCAGTAAGACAGATACACGGTCCAGTACTCTCGAGTGAAAAGTAGCCGGTTTTTTTTATATAAATGATGACACTAATTATGATGACAGTGCTAATGACGGATGGATAGATTCCATGCGAGATCAAGATGAAGATCGGACCGGATGGGCTCGGATACGTTTGAAGGTATCACCTCACAAATCTGGGGTGGTCTAGTTTTCGGGCGGGTAATGCATACACGGGGTCGTAGATTGTGAGCGAAAAGGGTGATTCCGTTCATCTATCCCTGTGTCAGTGTAAATGGACGAAAACCCATTCGGACAAGTCGCAGGCGCGGAGGGGCACAATGGTTGCGCATTGCAACAGAAGTCATCGTAAGAAACGGCGTTCCGGGGTTGCCCGTTTACACTAATAGAGGGAGAGATGAACAAAATCAATCTTTTCTCCCACAGTCTACGACCCCATATAGGCACTACTCTTCTAAAACCCGTACCACCCCAGATTCGTGGGGTAATGGCTTTAAGGACGACACACGTCGGTGAACATGTAGATAGCTGCGTAAGACGGTAACACCTGCCCGCCGTTTAAGTCAAGTAAGTCATTACGATATGATATTTACTATGAACGAAGGAAACTGTTATAGATAAATATTTATATATACAATTAGTAAGACTATCTATGTGATAATGGTCTTATTCTAACACCTGAACTTCTAAAGCCCTGATATGACGGTAAAACTTAGATCATTACAAATAGTAGCAGCGTAGGAGCCGAAAGAAATCTTGCGTGCGAACACGAACAAAAACACTTTCCAACGATAAAAGGCCTAACTTTGCTGTATAAAATCTAGGCGATATTCTAATGAGCCATAATATTTCTTGTTTTGGTTTCATAGCTAACCTGTAGGTGTTTTCAAATAGATGAATAAATGAACTTGCTCAGAGCACTTCGTTCTTGACTAAACTTGAAAAATACGCATCTACCGTACTTTAGTGACAAAGAAAACAATATTTAGTCTAACTGACGTGGCTCTCAAAGAACTCAAACCCAAACACATACCGTAATTTAATTCCTTATTTTTCATCGATCTTCGTAGCTTAAAGAGCCAAAGAAATCCAAACGTTTCATCATTGAACAACTCAACAACTATTCCCCATGCATCCTCCCACTCTGTCACTTTCAATTATTGCGAATGCAAGGTGTGGGAATTAGAAGAGCAAGAAACAGGTAATAATCAAAGATAGTTATGCACTCAGAACCTTCATCCAATCATTGGGTCCATTAAATAGAATCCTGGCGAATTGCATACCGTCATCTATGAAAAAGGAGAAGTTATGTCAATAAGTGGAAAGTATACTAAAGTGCACCCCTGTTTCAAATGAGTAGTTTGACACACTTGCACACAAAAAAAGGAAGCAAATGCTACCTACCAAACCTAAAGCACCCACCTTGGTAAATAAGTCTCACCACACGACCAGCTGCCACAGCATCACCAAAATGTACGCTGAAAACATCCGTAGTACTACACTTTTCTTAGGCTTTTTTAAAGGAAAATGTTTCAAAAATTTCAGATCAAAGTGAGCACAATGTAAGTTGTTTACCTCTTGAATTTGCCTATGGTATCCGTCATTGTAGTACGAGCATCCCTCTGTGTGTCATCGAGAAATTTTAGACGAATTACAGAATCCCCTTCAGCTTCAGGATCATCATGCACTTGTGGTAACCGCTCCATGACTTTTGATTCTAAACAAAAGTATCCGTGGCGATGGTAGGATATGACAAACCAAGAATCACAGACAACCTTCTTTTATGTGAGCCCCACTTGCACCTGCAGCAACTGCGGCAACCTCCGCACTTTCTGGATCCATTTGAGGATCGCTAGGCGGTTGCGTCTCGGCCTAAACAGAGACATGAACAGAGAGGAATAAATCTACCAGGAGTGAAACATGCCTTCGATTTATTACCTCATTGGGGTCAAGTTCATCGCTTACGACGCTGATGTTTACAGGCATCACTATATTTGTGGTTCCCTGTGGACGTGGTCCTTCTATTGTGAAGTTGTTACCATTAACTTCCCCACCGACCGATGATACACCAACAGCAGAAACGCCCAACGAAGTCGTGGCTGTTGCACTCGGCAGTACATCCATTGTTCCGGATGAAGTGCTTCCAACTTGCAAACCTCTGCAGAAGAAAGTTTCACTTTTCATATTTTCAAACATCACTTCGATTTAAACCACATTCACAACGACGATTTTCAGAGTGCGCTCGCTGAGCCATTGTCATAGTCTGCCTCGCTGCGCAACATTATGAAGGGCAAGAAAACGGAATTTCTGTACGCCAAATGAGAGTTCATTTTGCAAACACACGCGATATCAAATGATAGCCACCATTTGTTTCTGTGCAGCAAACTAAGCGAATTGCGTCTCATTTCCAGCGCCGTATCTGCAGTTGTACTCAATCAACTATCAGAAAATAGGTGAAATTGTCTATAAAACAAAAGTATTAAATTAAAAGGGGAAATTAAGTGTAAAAACTAGGCATGCGCATTGACTGCATCAATTGCCACTAATTTCACTGAGGTGAATAAGTAAAAGAGTTCAGAACATAATAAGCATCAACTTAGATATGTGAATGCCACAAAAAAAAGTTGAGGACAGGTATTCGCACGTTTTCAAGAAAAAGTTGAGGGTAGGCATTCGCGCGTCTTTATGCGGTAAGAAAGAAAATAGAAGGAAAAGAAACTGACCCTCTCCCAAGAACAGCGATAGCAGCAGCTGCAGCAAAATGACTCTCCTGTGATATATCACCGCCACCAGATCCACTTGATGGCATCTCTATCTCCCACAGTGTGGAAGCAGATGGAGACGGGACACTATAAATGTATGTTGAATTCGTAACATTTCCACTCGCTGCAGAACATTCGTCTGTTTGGTCAAGATGAGACGTTTGAAATTCTTTATTTCTACATAAACTTCTTGATTATAAACTCTAAACAACAAAGCATCCACAAATTGCGATTGGCGCTTGCATTCACTAGCTGGGTAGGCCCACAAACAAGTAATAAAGAAGACTACCTGGTTGAGGAATCATCCATTACGGTAGCAGGAGATTGTATAACAACGTTGGTATCGCTGATCCTATGCCTAGGAACGAGTGTTTCAGAACTACTGCTAGTCTGAGAACGTGAACGTGCTCTTGTTCGCATCCGCGTCATCACATCTCCCCAAGAACCACGTGGACGAAATTCTTGGCCCAGTTGCAAGACCTAGAACAGAAACATGTCCTATATTATTCGTGTACTGTGTTAAAAGTCATAGTGACTCTGTCACTACGTAAACGTATCATTTCTAAAACATTTTTCTTTTTGTTGACGTAAAATTGTTGACATCTCCAATTCCGATTCATGCTCGCTTAATGGTGTTCTTCGAAAACAGGACCATGTCACTCTGGGTAAAGTCGTTGAGAGGGGAGGGGGGCTAGGAGAGAGGCGGGCACTCAGTGGCGCACTTATTTCTCGAGGTAAATAATCAAATCAATCCGGGCCCTAAGGTCTAAGCATTAGTCTTAAAGGATCTATGTAAACTTAACTTACTAAGAGAAAAATGTAAGTTAGAGCTTCGGGAAATAAGGGCGCTACTGAGTGCCCTCCTCCCCCTCCAACGACATTTTTCCCGTCACCCTAATCAACAGCGGACAAATTGACCGAATAAAAACAAAAAGAAATTGAAGAACTGGGGGAAGGGGGGAAAGCCTGCGTACCCCGGAACAAAAGAAAATACCTGGAAACAAAACATAAAAGCAAGGTCTTAAAACTATAATAGCAAAGATGATCTATATCAATCATAAACGTTAACATTCAACGATACGTTCACCATGATAGTGGTGTAATTCTAATCTTACGATTGCTGATGCGCTCGGTGTACTTCGTTAAAAGCATAAATGAAGTAGTATCCGAATCAAACTGTGCATTCCACCAGACACAGCAATATGCCATTCACACTTACTAGAACGTAAAACAATGCGCATATTCTAGCTTTTGAATCTGAGAAAGGCGTTGAAAACAAGATGATTTTGGGACAAACTGGAAGAGGTAAACTACCGTTCCCCTCGTCGTCGTCTTCAGCAGTACTGGAGGAGAACTCATTTTCTTTGATGTTGTGCCCGTTTGTAACGAAGGAGAGAATGGCGAAGGCGGTAGAGCAAGCCTTTGAGCCACCCACTACTCTACGTCCTTATCAACTCGGCTTACAACGCCTTCATTTCGTTCAGTCGTTCCACTGCATATGTAGGATCTATTATGCTGGATTCCACACATTGCAGTAATTTTCCACATATTCAAGAACCTTAACCGTTAAAGGAACTACGACAACCTCTTGTAGTACTTTCTGGGTTGAACAATAACCGGAGAGTCAGGCGAAAGACTGCAACTTGAGGTTTTTTTTTTAAAGAAAACTACCGCACGGACTGATACGCGCATGCTGCTTGGCACGTCGGATAGTTGTATGCAGTATACTCTCAGAAACAGCAATGCTGCAGATATGGTGTTTGTAGCTCTGTATGGCTCTACCTTTATACCTTATCTGTATCTAGAGAAAAAAGTTAGAAAAATAAGAAAGGGAAATAAATGAAGGATTTATGTGTTCACACATAAATATGGTAGGGTCAAAACGATTCGAAACTGGTGTAACTGCAGAATGAGTCAGAAGCAGCTGCGCTCGAAGGGTTGGAGCTTACTGCTGCGATCGGGCTGCAGAGATGAGCTAAAACTCACCTCAACTGCAACCGCTTACGTAACTACACCACGTTTCAGGTCGTTTTGACCCAACTATCATTTGTTGGCTTCATTGCAAAGTGTTCCAAGCCGTAGTCCAAAAAGCTGCGCCACTTACCTGAACAAATCTCCTAGCGTCCCATGAATGTATTTCAACAAGGAATAGATCATAAAAAAGCGGTCTTCGACCGGTTAACCTCCATGCACTAACCAATATTGACAATACTGCCAGCGACGCAGCAACCACAAAGAACGCAGTCACCACCTGAAAGTCTTTCTTGTCTTAATTTATTTTGCAATCTTTTGAAAGCTGATAAGGATGTTATATTATAGAGTTTCACTCTCATGTTCTCCTCTAACACAACATAATCAATTCAATCAATCACATCATAATCAATTTAAGCAAAAGAAATGTTGAGTTACACGAATGTAATATAGCCGTCAGCAATACTGCGCCCAATTCGATAAAGGAACTGATACTTATAGTCCCCGCCGAACGTATTCCACCGAGTTAGCGTGGTGCACCTTCGATGGAAAGTTGTAAGGTGAAAGGAGAGGAAGAGAAGGTCTCAAACGAAGAGAAATCATGCCTGGCGCCTACGCTTTCAACCACCGCGATGAACCAACCATACATTATAGCTGTACCGAATAACCGCAACGCCAATTGATGGCCAATGGTTCTCATTTTAAATTGCAGCTGAAACTACAGTGAATGAGGTCCAACAGGAGAAAGAAAAACTTCGCATGGAAACGTTAGATCAGATTACCAACAGTGGATACTGTATCGAACGCTAGGTTTGGGGTAACGACATAAGAGGTGGCCAGGCGCAAGGAATTTGACCTTCCCGTTTGTTAGCATGATTAATGCGGGTGAAACCGGATGAATGTCCGAATTCATTTCTTTCAGAGCTGAACTCCCAAACAAATTCAAGGATGGAATTTTCAGATTCGACGTCTAAAAACACTCGAGTATCCAGCGACAAGCTTTCTTTCCAGATGTATTTTCTTTTTACTTCAAAACGCAGTCAAGCACAGTACTTAATTATTTAGTTTAAAATGAAAAGTGTGCCGTATTAATTGTTCAAGGGATCGTTGACATGCGCTCTATCTAATCTGCTGGATATGATTCTCACTGGGGATTTGAGAACTGCATAGGCATGATTCGCCACTCGCTATCAGCCCACGTTCGGAATTTGTAGCAAAGCATTCTTGAGAAAATAGCACCTTTTATTTCTCTCTCGCATAAATCTACGGATATTTGAAGTTCTTTCGCTGATTTCCCCCTCGATTGACTCAAAAGAACTTGATCTGCAGCTTCATCACATTATATAAAATCAGAATGTAACTTACTTCGCTTCCGATCCCTTCAATTTCAAGCATTCCCAAAATTCGCGAGCCCAGGCTCCACTGTGAAATCTAAAACGAAATGAGATATCAGGTGTAAAGAGGGAGGAAGACGATATAAGGAACAACAACGTAGTGATATCTTACGAACAACTCCCTCATAACCACCATCCACCCCAGCAGATGTCTTAAATTCGATAAAAGGAAGTAAAGGAACAGTGCGGAGTAGAGAACAGAAAATGTAACTGGATATTGATCGGGTGAAGAGACCACCGCTGTCTGGGACTCGTCCTCCAGAGCACGTTTTAACCACGCTAGCAGTGTTGCTTGTTTCCAATGCGCTGTTTAACCGTCTGTTTGAGATTGGTGTTGATTCCTGATCTACTCGTGGCTTTCCTCGTAACGATAGCACTAACTTTGCTCAGCGATTTATTTTTGATCGCATCTGAATAAGGCGCATAGCCGTAGCAAGCAAGTTGACTGGAACTAACATATTTTTGCTTCTGATGAAGACCAGCGAAGTACTTACTTCCATTCAGCAACAGTGCACTACTCCTTATTCTATCTGCTCTCTTCTTCTTTGCGTTGGCGAGTGTTTGCTCTCTTTCAAATGCTTTGCGGTTCAATTTGCATCATCGGTACTGCGATACACCACAGAAGCGTTGACCTCGGAAAGTTGAACTTACAAAAACGCTTCTGATTCCCATTAGGTGTCTGTTCAGCTCTGTGGCTGTTCTCAAACGTTTTCTCAACTCACTTTGCACTTGCTTAAGCCTCCGAGTTGGATGATTCTTCGAGTCGTCGGAGAAACAAGTCAACAGCGTGTCATTTGAAAATTCGAGTACTCGAAAATGTTGTCCTCTAACATAAGGAGGAGCTCGAATACTGACAAACTAATTATGTCAAATTAATCGTACATTCGTAACAATCGTTCCTGACATTTCGACACCTTGAAGTTTCCTGAGAACTTGTTTCGAGCAAGTTCAAATATACCGAACATCTGCACATGGGATCTTCGTGCAGTTTCCTAATAAATTGTCTTGAGCAAATTGTGGCTAACAGTTTACTCAAGATATCTTCTCACATAAAGCATCGAAGCATCCTTACGTATCAATTGATCAAAGCCAATCAATCCATCTTTCATCCGCTATCATAAAGACCTTTCGTTCATATGTGATCAGGTTCGATTCCATTGCAACAAGTTGCTACGTTGATCCTGCTAATCAGGACTAACTTTATTTGTCGTTACTAATATACAATGGAACGCGTGGTACATTGAACGCGTTACAGAACCTCAACGATTACGAATTGCAGTAAAACGCGTTGGCGCATCCCAAGTGGATCCATACGCCAGTGAGAGACTTACATACAATTGGCCGGATCTTAACTGAAGTTCAGGTTTAAAGGCCTAAACTTCAGTAGTTTCAACCCGGCTACTAGCTAAGCTACTAAACTCTAGGCTAAAGTTGAAGGCACTGATGTTTGGGCCTCAATGCCTGGATTAAGGCCAAACCCACTGCCCCCATACTCCACAACTAGACTAGCGCACGAAAACTGAGGAGACAGCACTTGGAAAAAAGTGACCCCCATGTTGCGGTGCTCGCGAATCTCCTGGGGCCATGCTGTTACTTTCATGCTCTGAGAGGAATAATGTTCAAGAGAATGACCGATGTTGCAATTCAAAAGTGTGGTGCACTTATTAGTGCAGCACTGCACGAATCTACGCCAAGGTTAAAATGTTTGATTTAAGTGCTAGGTACTGTGCTACTGACGTACCCACAGATAACATCTGCTAAGCACCTGCAGATCTGGTCGGACCCTCGTTCGGTTCCTCATGCCACTGAAAATTAAACGTTGCAGTGATAAATACCCAGTGACACTTACGAAACATTGCACCATACACGAGATCGTTTGGCTGTACTCTATTTTCACTCAGTTTTTCAGAAGATGAAGGAAAGATCAGAATTGAGGCATTGCTTTTCTTATTTGTTATTGAAAGCGAACTTCGTAGTGGTCTGTACTTGCCTGAAGTGCTATTGACCACTGACTTATAGTTAATACTTTGTGGCGTCGCGCTTTGTTCGTAGTTTTTCTTCAGATTTCCTCATGAAGAATTCACCTTTCTTTTGCTGTCAAAGAATGAACTCGGATACTCGTAGAATGCGTAGAGGCTGCAGGGTGTTGCTGAAATAACTACCACATTTCGAAAACACCTGGGGCTCCGCAAGACAGGTAGAGGGGTGCGGCCTGCTCTGTTATGTAGGGTATATGGACAACAAAGTTTGCAGTCGCCACCATGCCATGGCCGGGCGACCATTGAGGCTATGTGATGAAGGTTCTTTTGGTTAATGACGAATGTGCAACTGCGACGCAGAGGGCGTTTCGCATGCGGTTCGGTCTCCGTGCCAATGAAACTGTTCCATTATAGAAGGAAGAAAACAACCTGAGGAATGATTCCAGCAGGATCAATCTACGGCCCATATAGCAGGTCATCAACATGGGGTATATGGACTTCAGATGTTCCCGGGTCGAGTGGTCTCCTTACGCGAAGCAGTTCCGTGGCCACAACGTTCGTCTGATTTAAAGGCAGCGTATCATGAAATTGACGTGGAAACGAGACAGAGAGCGTAGAAGAGTTTGGATTGTAGATTAAACGTGGCTCCGCTCATCTTCTCTTAATCGTCGTAAAAACGGCGTTGAAGACCGTGTTCTTTCCTACGACATCAGTTGCAACGCGCCACTCTGGTGCACGAACGACTTCCACGAGCGACTGGTAGAAGATTAATGATGGAAAACATGGAGTTCGGGGTGTAGATTACGATTATGAGTGTGGTTACGCTCAACCTGCGCGATGTCCACGAGCAAGCGGTCGAAAATCAATGAAGTCTTCTCAAGTAAAACCAATGAATAAGTTGCTGCGAACACCGGGACGTGTTCATGGGTGTGCGTTCTAACGTACCTCATAGGAACTGAGCAGTTCCCACGCCAGTTTTATGAGGACTAGAAGGAGATGAGCGGAGCCACGCTCGTTTCCGTAATCTGCAGAGTCCGAATACTACGTTTTCCCAGGAGTTTCCGTACTAAATCAATTTCATGATATGCTGCTTTTAAGTCCTTCGACTTTTTTCTGTATGAGTACCTCAAGATCGAAGCTTTCAAATGTCGTCCTCGGTATTTGGACCAACCGAAGCAGTCCATTCAAGAAGAAATTGAACGAGTTCCGCCCGACGTGCTGAGGGTGATGGAAAAGTTCTAAGGACTGCTCCAGGCGAGTATTGGTCGTCAAGACACCATTTGGACAACATAATTTTCTAAACTTGACGCGGAAAAAAATCTCATAAAAAATATCTAGATTTGGGAAAGAGAAAGTTTTTGGTGATACCTAGTATCTCTTTTTCTTTAATGTGCCGTTGAAATGTGGGGCTGTTTCTGCCGCTCCTTGTAGAAATCTCGTCCTCTGTTTTGGAAATGCCAGAACACCTCTTCGATAGGAGCAAACTCTGAAGGAGGGTGATTTCAGTCACTATTCCTCACAATTCGATGAATCACCTCTTCGCATACTCCACTTATAAGTTGAATTCTTCAGATACTTTATTTTATTGCGCTCTTCAGGATGCAAAATGAGAGGGGGGTGGATCAGGTCATATTACTCTTACTGTTCTGCTGCTCAAGATGAAGCACAACGTTGGGTCTCAACTTGCCCAAATGCGTGCTGCGAGCACCACAAACTACTTTCGAAGCATAGAATTTCATCAACAAATAACGCAGTCCCAACGCGACTAGGTTACAGACAGAGCAGAGTCGACCGATTCATTTCCTGTTGTGCAAAAGTATACAGTCGGTTCAAAAGGGTTTGACATGTGGTACAATTTCGTAAACGACTGTGTTCGCGATGAGACCTTCGTTGGATGCAGACTACGCAATTCCACCACAGGTCTGGTTGTTTTGACCCGTCTGTGTTTAAAAGCATCACCCTACGAATCTGAGGTGGTACGGATTTCAGGTGGAGTATTCGTATACGGGATAGTAGATTATGGAGGGGAGGGTGATCCCGTCCATTTCTTCCTAATTGCCGCAAAAAACGGGCCGGAAGATGCGGCGCGTGCACATGCCCGGCGCGCTCCAATCGAACTCCTTGTAGAAAATAGCGCGCCGGAACGTCCGAAGCCGTATCTTCCGGGCCGTTTTTTACGGCAATTAGGAAGAAATGGACGGGATCACCCTTCCCTCCATAATCTACGATCCCATATACGAATACTCCACCTGAAATCCGTAACACCTCAGATTCGTGGGGTGATGCCTTTAAGAAATAGCTAGTCGACGATCGCACCACTAATCTAGTCACGTGGGGAACACTATATATATATATATATATATATATATATATATATATATATATATATATATGTAGTAGAGTCAAAACGAAATGAAGCACAGTGCAGTTGCGTTAGCGGTATATATAAGCGGCTCGAAGTGTTGCGGTGGAACGTAGTGGTAAGTGTCAAGTAAGGAGCCTTTCTACCACCGCTCACTGTAGCAGTTCGCGAAGGTTTGATTCCAACCGCTATGTCCACTGCAACGCTTCGAGCGTAACCGCTGCACTGTGCTTCATGTCGTTTTGACCCGACTGTACATACTCCTTCGGTGCCCGTTTCTTCCGAGCAGCAGATTTTTAATAGCAGTGGAGTATTTTGTGCGCGTAACTGATCTAAACTGCCTTTATGATAGTCGATGTCGTTAATAGTACATTCTGCGCAGCTGATATAAAATCTAGAGCACAGTATTGGTTTTCGCTTGGATCTTCTCAACTACTTCTTCTGACACTGCCATTGTGGAATCAGGTCTCACCGGACTTTGGCTCGCTGGATTACGATTCGCCTCGTAATTATGTGAGTACTATTCCCAAAACAATGGCGAGAACTTGCGAATTTAATAGTTGAACGATACGCGTTGATATAGTCGGGTCAAAACGAAATGAAGATCGGAGTAGTTGCAGTAGACCCGGCGGTTATTCAGGTGGGACTGCCGCGAACTGCAGCGATGAGTGATGCTACCAAATTCCCTACCTCCCACTTCGATCGTAACCGCTACGCTCCTTCGCACCACTTCGATCGCAGCCACTCACGGAACTTCATCGTGCTTTATGTCGTTTCGACCCGACTATATCACTGTTGTCACCGCTGTTTCTGCTGATTCTTTTTGCATTAGTTGGCAATAAGTAGGTCATCGAATTGATTACTGACACAGAGTTGTGCTAGTTAACTGCAGCGCATCATGAAATTGATATAGTGTGGAAACCTTATGGAAATTTACGAATATTAGCGTTTCCCCGCTCAGCTCTCTGTAATCGTTCTATAAAAACAGCGTGGGAATGGCGTCTGTTCCTACAAGCGACCGTTCGCTCTTGGGCGTGACGCGTGGGTTCGGCGGAACCACGGTCATTTTCGTAATCTAACCTCGAACTCTGTTCTCCATCGGGTTTTTAGAATGTGTCAATTTCGTGATACGCTGTCTTTAATTGGACCTATTAGTAGGTAACACTGCATGAGTACAAAGATGCTCTGTTTATTTCTTCAGTTTTTGTTTCATTAATCCTCGCTTCTCGACTATTTTGTAGACTTTATATTCGATTTCGTTGAAAAAAAAACCCTCTTGCGCGGTGTAGGCTTGTTATATTGTGCGGGAGCGTAATATAGTGGGGTAAAAACGACACGAAGCACGGTGCGCTTGCGTAAGGCTGCACTTGAAGCGGAGCTTAAACGTTAAAATCGAGGTGAAATCGAGGTGGCTACAGCGAGGAATGACATCAACTAGGCTCCAACCTCGAACTTAACCGTTACGCTCAGCCGCACCACTTCGAGCTACAGTCGGTTCAAAACGACATGAAGCACAGTGCAGCTGCGTAAGCGGTAGAGCTCGAAGCGGCGCGGTGGAGATAGCGGTTGGAATCGAGGTGGGATCATCGCGAACTACAGCAATGAACGGTGGTAGAAGGGGTCCTCACTTGTTAACAAACGCTACGCCCCACCGCACCGCTTCGAGCGCAACCATTTACGCAACTGCACCGTGCTTCGTGTCGGTCTGACTCGACTATAAGCCGCTTACGCAACTGTAATGTGCTTCCTTTTGTTTCCACCCTACTATAGTGCGCGGTTCCAACGTAAAGTGACAACCTTGTGGCAATGCGGCGTCAAACAAAAGAAAATCATGGTGAAGAATATCCACACGCGATGTCCCACAATTAATTTTGCATCTGACCTGCAGTAGAAACCCACGCTGTGGAAACCTCGCTCATTTCGCTAAATTGCCCCGATGATTTATAGAAGAGTCAAAACGACACGAATGCAATGCAGTGGCGTAAGTATAGTCGGGTCGAAACGACACGAAGCACAGTTGCGCAAGCGGCTGCGCTCGAAGCGGTGGAGCATAGCGGTTGGGATCGTGTAAGGATCCTCGCTACCGCCACTTACCTCTGCAGTTCGCCACGGTCTCACCTCGATTCCAACCGCTGTCTCCACCACATCGCTTCCGAGCGCGGCCGCATACGCCACGGTCCGTGTTTCATGTCATTTGACCCAACTATGGTTGCGCTCGAAGCGGTGTGGTGAAGCATAGCGGTTAGAATGGAGTGAGGACCCCATCTACTACCATTCATGGCTGTAGTTCGCGATGGTCCCACCTCAATTTCAACAGCTATCTACCATTTTGAGTGCGACCGCTTACGCAGCTGCACCGTGCTTCATTTCGTCTTGACCCGACTATATAGTTGTTGGTTGTCGTCTGCATTTCGACTTTGCTTCCTTCTTTTCAGTGTGGGTATTTTGATTTTCAACATGAGTGGGGATAAGATGGAGAACGAGAACAACCACGAAATGGAGGTCGAACAACAACCTGATGATGATTCTCTTGACAACGAAAAACAGGTGCTTCGTGAGTCCTTTTCTCATGGTGAAAATTCCTGAAGAGATTTGCACATGACAAAGTTCGATGAACCACGTAATTTTAAGAAAAATAGATTCGGGTGGATTCCTTGTACATATTCCCATTTTTTTCATACAAGGTGGCGCCTAAATGCAATCCCAAGGTCAAAAATACACAGAAATTGCATAGAGCTTCCATATCTGCCCTCAAGCATCCTCTTTGGCAACAATTTGCTACCATCTGAACTAAAAATGGCTCTGTGCTCAGTCGGTATTTTCTTGTTTGGTGGGAATCCCAGCCTTCAGACGTTTGGGTTTGCTTCACCTTCGTCCCAAATGTGGTTATAGCCACGGGATTTCTACACTATTCTTCTCCATTATCTTCTGAGAGAATGAACGCCAGTGCGTTTCTTAGTGATTTTCTTCTCCGGCATGTAACGCTTCCGGTTGGGTCGTGTCATTAATGTCCTTACGCGATTTTCGCCGTAGTTTTGACGCACTAACCTCGTGCACTAACCTACACAACTTGCTCGACTAGATCCGTAAAGATTTGCAAAAGACTAGACTACATCCGTAAAGATTTGGTGACGGACTAACAACACTCACGTTTGTAGTATAAACGTAATGAGAAACGGTTGACAACTTTCTCTGCAACTGAAATAAGTGCCTTCGGACGATGATGTCGATTGTCGCTCTGCTTCACTGCTCCAGGACTCATTCGAAAAAGCGCTTTCGTGGATTGTGGTACCCGTTTCGCACAAATAATAAGGATAAAGGATAAGGAGCGGCTGCAGTGTTCTGCACAAATAATACATACTCCTAATTCATTCCGATTAATGACGAGTGTACCAACAAGGTTTATATAAAGGAATCCAAAAAAAAGAGAGATAGTGTAAATGGAAATATAGGTTTACTCCTCACAGAAACGTGCCTCTAAAGACAATGTCCAGTCTAATAAGAATGTCACCGCCAGTGTTTAGTAGTTGGATAATATTTGATCTGAAAAACCTTGGAAAAGGATTCATCGGATATTAATGGGATGATTTCTTTAATTTACTGTGCTTTACCCATGAGGTTTGAAAACTGGTGAGAGTTCTGCTTGCGCTGGAAAAGAAGTATTGGAGTAAAAACCAAGAGTTCCAATCTTCCTTTGTGTCATGTTCACAGCGTGGTTCGGCGATCAAGATAAAGATAGTTATCAGATTCACAGAGTTACAGCCCTACTTGTTGCCTTTGAGGTGTATATCCCTGGTGTGAGCAGAGCCTTGAAAGATGGAGAAGAACTTGCATTCGATCCTGAAGCCTACAAAATATTTTATTCATTTGAAACTAGTAAGTGCTATAATTTCTTCCGAATTTTATTTTTCACCTACGGGATTGTTCAACTCTTTGCTCATGAGAAATCGCTTCATCCAATTATTGTTTCTATTTCAGAGTGGTCTTGTCTCTCATTCGACATAGTGCAGGATAGTCTTGGCGATAGATCCGATTTTCCCTTGGAATGTTACGTTGTAGCAGGAACTCAAGCTGACAAGCCAAAAAATAACGAAATTGTTGTCATGGGACTTAAAAATCTCAACACATTAGAGGTGTCTCTAAGTTTTTTCTTCTCTTTTTTTCTCTTGAGATTGTGCTTCATTTCCAGCATAGCTCATTTTATTCTTCATATAGTACTGGAGAAACTAGGTTTTCCCACAGATTGGTTGCTGTTTCCAGGATGAAGAGGATATAGATGAACAAAGTGACGAAGACAGTGATTCAGAAGATGAGAAGAAAAATGCGGTCATACACTCCGTGACGATTTCTCATTATGGCGGAATTAATCGAGTCAAGGTCGGTTGCCAGTTTTGGAGCTATGTCATGTCGTTGTTAGTTAGTCACAATACCATGATATCCATTATCTTAGTATACAATTCCTCATAGGTTCAAAAGCTTGGAGATGGTATTGTTTGTGCTGTTTGGAATGATATGGGAAAAGTCCAGTTATGGAATGTTACGAATGCACTAAACGAATGTAGTAAAATGACAGCAGCTAGCAAAGACGAAAAGCAAACACAGGTAGGTTCTCTTAAAATGTTTCTTGCTTAAACTGTTGCTTAAACTTAAACAAAGCAGAATGAATAGACTTAGTAGCTGATTGGTATGTTGTTGAATCTGACCTGGATACTGGAGAATAGGAGGTGCGACTGCGTAGAATCTTGTGTCTATGGTTCTTTGCACGGTTTTCCGATTTTTTTTTTTTGTTAACCGTTAGGCCATAATTACCTTGTGCAGCTATCAGTGATAGAGTTAATACAAAAATGTAATAGCTTCGGGAATATACTTTTGATTAGTAAAGTATCTGCATTGTATTATCATAGAGACACAAATAAAAAAGGGATAAAATCACTGGCGTGTCAACCCCTTAGGCTGCGCCAACGCATTTTTTTTCTGCAATTCGTGTTTTGGAACGCGTGCTGGCCTATACAATGACTTGCGGGGGCCAGCCGATAATCAAATCAGTGTTTTTGTTCTCCCAGACAGATCTGATATCAAATTATTGACCCCGGGAGATGAAAGGCTTGGTTGGCGCTGGGGCGGTTTCGAACCATCGACTGTGCGCTCACAGCGAAGCTCCAAGCGACTGCGCCAACTCGTCCCTGAAGACAGATAAGATTGATGAAATTCAGACCTCTCTTAAAGTTGATTAGTCATGAATTTAGTTCGTTCTTTGTGGAGAAATTTGGTATTCAACAGCAGTATCAGTATTCAGCAGTATCAACTATGATCCTGTTTAAAAATTGCGAGTCCTGTAAAATATTGCAACGAGTTCCCGTTTACTATTTAGCAAAGTTATACTGCACTTATATAGGAAACCAAATCGTGACTAGTTGAGTGAAATCGTCCTCAGCATAATTCTTGTTTATTTTTAGGAGAAACCCTTATTTTCATACAGCACAAAGAGAGAAGGTTATGCGCTTGGTTGGTCAAAACTGAAGCAGGTTTGTATCTTTATTTTTTCCCTTTATCCAATCTTTTCGCGCACGTGTATTCGATATAGGGGGACTTTGCTTCTGGTGATCAGTGCCGGAACATTCACGTTTACCGTATGCACGAAGGTGGCACGTGGGCAGTAGATCAACGAGCACTCACTGGTCATTCCGGGAAGTTGATTGGTGCTGCTGCCAACATAACAAATTCTAAATTCTCAGAAATTTCGTCTTTAGGTTTCGTTGAAGACGTGCATTGGTCTCCCACAGAAGAAGGTCTGCTGGCGTCATGTTCTTGTGATGGTACGATAAAGCTGTGGGACACTCGGTCAAGTCCAGCAAATGCTTGTGTGTGCACCGTTGATAAGGTAGATTTCTCAATTATGGGGCTAAACTGATTTGAAATATAAGAGTCTCTGAGTTACTGTTTGTGTGCGATCTCTTTCTGAACCAAATGCTTGCCGAAACAGAAAGTTTTTTTTTTAATGAATTGATCCGTTTGGCCTTCCAGGCCCATAGTTCTGACGTGAATGTCCTATCATGGAATCCAAGCGATGCACTGTTAGTAAGCGGTGGAGACGATGCTGAGCTGAAAATTTGGTCGTTGAAGAGCATTCAAGTCAGGATAAGTTTCCGTAATGTTCCATCTTATCCTTGTTTATTCTTGCATCTTTTTGAAACAGTTAAAACAGTTAAAGGTAGTATATCTAGAATTCTTAAAGGCATCACCCCACGAATCTGAGGTGGTGCAGATTTCAGGTGGAGAAACGGCCCGAAAAATGCGGCGCCACACAAGGCTGGCGCGCTCCAGTCGAACTCCTTGTAGAAAATAGTGCGCCAGAACGTCCGAAGCCGTATCTTCCGGGCCGTTTTTTACGGCAATTAGGAAGAAATGGACGGAATTACTGTCCCCCATAATCTACTATCCCGTATACGAACACTCCACCTAAAATCTGCACCACCTCAGATTCATGGAGTGATGCCTTTAATGCTTCACTCTATGGACTCTATGCTTCAGTCTTGCATGAGGAAAATCTCGTTGATTGTAGAGAAACTGCTCAAGTGCATTTTCTTCTATTATTACGCAAGAAAACCTGTAGAACATTTTTGGAGCATACGTACAAGAAGATAATCTCAGTGCTCAAAAGCCTGGAAAGCAGAACATTTTGCTATCTGAGGGAGCCAGTTTCGTGCACCAGCGGGTTCCTTTTACCTGGAAACCTAGGACTACACCTTTTATTAACATCCGATTCCGCTTTTACAGCGTAAGAAAAGTTTTTGAAATGTGGGCTTCCTCGAGTATATCACAAGGGCAACTGTTTCAAATGTAATATTTTATGACACGTTTTCTTCCTCTTAGTTTTGTGCTCCGTTTTTGTTCCTTTAAAAAATATTGTCCTCTAAGAAAAGAGGCAGAAAATAAGATTACAGTGATAATGAAAAGCACAAATAGAAACTCCCTCAGAAATTAGGTGAAAACACGCGAGAACTAGAGCGCACTAAATAACTGTATGTGGTATCAGAGTATCTGTTAATCATTAAAACTTCCAGCAGATGGAGGTAACCGAGCCATCACTAAGCTCATTGATTAACCGTAAAAAGCAAAGCGATAAAGGAACAAGATGTGTTTTTGAATAAAATCACACCACATTCCTGCAATAGTTCATATAAATCGATGGAGGGATGCACTGGGAGAGTAGCACATGAGGACTCGTCATCTCCACAATATAACATAATCGATATTGGCAGTGATAGTCGCATATTAACTTTTCCTCTCTAACTATTACGTGTTACTACTGTGTGCTACTCATGGAAAACATTCTTATTGAAGGCATCATCCCACGAATCTGACTTGGTATGGCTTTCCGAAGGCCAAAGACTATACGGCGACGTAGATTGCAAAAACGGGTGGGATCTTGTTCACCTGTGCTTGCATCACTGTAAACAGACGGCTCCGGATTGCGATTCCTTACGACGTCCTCTGTTCCACTGCGCCACTCTTGTGCCCCGCCCCCGCCTGCGATTCGTGAAATGAAATGAATTGTCTATCGGGCCGTCCGAATGGATTTTCGACGAATCGCAGGCGGGGGCGAGGCGAAAGGATGGCGCGTTGCAATAGAGGACATCGTAAGGAACCACATTCCGAAGCCGTCTGTTTACAGTGATGCAGTGAGAGACGAGCGATATCCGGCTTCGGAATGCGGTTCCTGTGATAGTCATCAATCTGAGGCGTCACTGATGTCGGTCACTGGAACCGCGCTGCGTACTTTCGCTTGCTCTGTGAATGAGTCGGTATTCATCTAGATTGATCTGTCTAGATTGTTCATCTTGAAAACATATTATATGCACAACAGAGCGACTGCAATAGCGGCACTTTCTTTCACTTCCAGCTACTTTCTGCAAGAGTGGATCCCCATGATCTATCCACTATCCATAGCTGTTTTCCCTATTGTGTCAAAAACAAATGTGCCATCACACTTGTTCTAAGCACTCAACTGGAGTTTAGTTTCTTAGAAACAAATACTCGGCGCTTTAATAGTGGCTATTTGCATGAAGCGAAGATTGTGACGAATACTGTACACGCCTATAAAACGCATTGTTATTTCTGTTTTGTTCTTGATATTCCATGCATTCAGTTTGGTCAACCAGTTGCACGCTTCAAGTATCATTCAGCACCTATAACATCGGTCGAATGGTTGCCACAGGTATATTCGAGAATTGCGAAAATATAGGGGGAAGCAATTTTTCAATTCAGGATGCGACGACTTTCATGGCTTCTGCGGAAGATGATCAGGTTACCATCTGGGATATAGCTACGGAGGCTGATTCGCAAGATGCTGTAGAAGGTGTGCCACCTCAACTCATGTTCTTACATCTTGGCCAAAAAGAGGTACACGATTTATTTCTCCAGTTTTATAAAATGAATTGAACTTTGATATAGAAAAAAACAAGCAAAAAACTAAGTGTGGAAGAAGAAAGGGGACTTCTCAGTTGCCATATTTTCTAATTATTACGGCGGTTTTTCAAAAGAAAATGCTCAGACTCGTCAGAAGTTTTGAACACACACGTCCTTGTTGGATTCATTGTCTGCATGTCAAAAAAATATTCTCACTGTCAAAAATGCATTCACACAGATGTACAAAATTCATCTGAAAGCTCCCAGCAACCCACTGGAGGAACCACATAGTCGCCCTTAGTTTTTTTTTACTACTTTTTCCATGTATTACATGATCAGCTTTTCGTATATATATATATATAAATATATAAATATAAATATAAATATATATATATATATACGAAAAGCTTTTCGCGTATATATATATATATATATATATATATATATATATATATATATATATATATATAGTACGTTGACTAATTTGTAGCGAAGATAGAAACAAGTATAATTTAAAGCTAGCATGGACTGCCACTATCCATTGTTTAAGTTTATATTGTAGTTTGTTCTTCTTTTTGTTCTTCTTAGACCGGTGGTCGGGTGTAGTGTAGCGGTCAGAGGTTCCGCTTCATGCGCGATCGATCGGAGGTTCGAATCCGCCCTAGTGCTCACCAAGCCTTTCGTCCCTCCATGGTTAATAAATTGGTACCAGAATTGTTTGTAAAACTGACTGACTTGACACATCGGCTAGCCACCGCAAACATCTCAAGCGGATTGATTAACGCCAGACATCTAATGAAGAAGATCAATACCAATCTTGGCTACAGCTGAAGAAAATCAATTAAAAACTAAAGCCAGACACTTTATTCTTTAATATTTATCCTTCTTAGACAATACATTAATAAATAAGCTGTAGTTCGATTTCTCACTCACTGATTTACCTAGGTCAAAGAAGTACACTGGCATCCACAGATTTCTGGACTCGCCCTCACAACGTCGCTGGATGGTTTTAATGTTTTTAAAACGATCAATATTTGAGTATTACATTTGTTCAACAACTTGTTTAACAAAAAAAGATTTCACCTGTTATATTACTTGTTATCGTTGTTATTTCCTGTTTTCGGAAGTTATAGTTTACATGGTTTTAATATAGAATTGCCACGCTTTGTTTCTTAGAAAAATAATAAAGATTTACGATTACGAAGTAGATTTTTTGATGTCATTCGTGACAATGAGGGGCGGGGAGAAAATTTAAAAACGACACATCTGTGTTTCATGCAACTTGTTTGTAAGCGGAATTTGCGTAAAGTATTTTTATTATTTTTGTGATTGTTTACTAACACAGATACAAAAGATTAATCTAACACTGTGTTGACAAACTGCCTCTGGCTTCCTCCGATTTTGTACGCCGTTTGTTGAATCGATTGGATGCTCCCGTTACGAAGGGGCGTTGGCGAATAACCGACTGTCGTTTCTGTAATTAAAATTTCAAATCAAAGTCATCGGAAACGTTCCATCCGTGCCTGGAAAATGTTATTTGGGGAGAAAGATCCAAATGTAAATAGTTACATCGCAACAATATTTACTGAAATACATGTGTTGCGTTGTTTTGATGGAAGTCAGACTTACCTACTTGTTCTTTATGCCGTTTTCAGAAGATCAATTATTGAGTCATTCTAGTGAACTGTGAACTAAGTTACCTTTTCTTTCTGTCGATTCTCTTTCTTCTTTCGCACAAGAAACTCCACTAGCGCTGTAAGCATTGAGAGTACCATGCCGCACATTAGGATGTAAAAGATACCAGCTACTTTTGACAGATTCAGCGACGAGCTTGCACCGCTGTCCTGAAAGCGGTTTGTCATAGTGAACTAGCAAGAATAGTAAGATATTCTTTCATTTAGAATTCGTCTAATTTACCAAGCTTCAACGCCAGTAAGTGGTACGGTATGATCCTTGCGTTCTCAATTATTCTATGGAAATTGCTATGGGGATTTCATTGAGTGAATTTCTCTGGTAGGTCTCATTGATCTCCTTAAAAAAAATTCCTGCAGAAGTTTGCCTTTGACTTCGACTTTTTCTTTCTACTTAGTTAGAGTGCGGGACCTAGTTCAAGTAGAGCTATAAAAGCAAAAAAGGTGAAGCCTAGATATACTTAAATCACCTATTCTGTGGACTCAGCATCGTTTCCAGTCAATCCTTCCCCTCCGAATCGCCATCAAAGATATTCGTAAGTTGAGTGAGTAAACTTGGCTTACGAATTTATCATTGAGCCGTATCCAGCTGGGCTCTCAACTTATCCTTCCGTGCTGCGACCACTTCAGCTCAACTCCTTGGCAATCGTCCTTTAGTACGTCTACATTAAACGCATCACCCCACGAATCTGAGGAGGTACGAATTTTAGGTGGAGTATTCGGATCCTTGTATCCAGCCCCTCTTGAAAGAGAGGTTTTCAACATTTGGTAGTCTTCAACTTGTATTTCCTGTTCTTCGAAGTACACGCAGTATTGGGTTTTCGCATATCTTTTTCCCGCTTTCGAAAAACTTCAATTCCGTAAATTTCATTACTACAAATAAAGGATCAGCAATGTAATTACCACATTATTTTTATTAGCAGTCTAGCTACTTGATGGGCAAAATTTGAATGCGCTTCTTCCAGAAGGAGAGGGGCTGTTACCATAAAAATTCGTTGAGCACGTTTTTGAGGTTATCGAAGTCTCTGGAAGTTTTTGATGTTTCTTGGCGCAGAGCAAGTGATAGTCGAATGGGACAAGGTTCGAGCTATAGGGAGGTTGGGGCAACGTCTTCCAGCCCAGGTCTTCCAGAAATTACCATGTCACCTTTGAAGCGTGAGGTTACGCATTGTCATGCACTAATGCGAATACGACGCGTTTTGGGCGTTTTTCGCGCACTGCATCGGGCGGCTTCTGGAGTTGCTTTACGTACAGATTGGCTATCATTGTGTAATCAAGCTCCAGCAGCTCCCAGATTAGATCACCAACACAATGAACACTTTAGTAAACACTTTGCATAAGACATTTAGTAAGCATTTGAGGCGGTAGTTTCGAAGGTACTCTTGATCACCTTCCTTGCGGATAAGAGTGGTTTGCGAACCCTTCCACTGGTCTAGAATCCTTCTTTCTTGAAGACATTACATCATGAGCGTTGCTAGAATGTGAAAGAATAGAAGATGACGTTCCTTGTTTTTGGTCGCGTTGGGTACTTCCAAAGGAAGAGTCAGGAATGGCACTTTACCAGAGGGAATATGCGCGGGTTCGAGATACTTGCAGCACAGCTAGGTCCTTTGAAGAGTATTTTTGCTCGAAGGAGACGGTGATCAGAACCACTGCAAAGTCTCTACCAGCAGTGAAACGTCAAATACCTTCACCTCTTATTGGGAAGTACGTGGTAGATCTCCGGCGGTCCGTGGTAGATTACCATACAACGACTATTCTTCTCCATAAAAATAGAATTCCCGTAGAAAAAGAACGTGGCAGACATATGAGATTGCCACTTTCATTCTGATCTCCCAATCCAAATCTTTCGATTCTGTGTCCTTCTTCGTAGGTCACTATCACCAGTTTCTCATGGAAGCTTGCAACTCTCCAAGCTTCCAATCAACTGGTGATGATGGTCAGTGACGGTTGATGATGTTTATAGACTTTATGCTCGAAATACGGAGACAAGGAATGGCTAGACGAGTTGACAAGATATCGCGAGAATCGACGAGATAGGCGACAGATGCTTGCGCAACTGAAGTAACGTCCTCTACATTCCCTGGTGAAAGGTTTTCTCTGCGAATAACCACTGTTCCGTCAATCATCTATCGTACGTTCCTCTCTTGATATCCGACAGAGGAGTTACATAACCCGTTGTAAGAACGAAGTCTGTGGCGGTTTTCGTGATGAATCGTGCTAGTCTCATCTTGGTCAAGATTAAAAGACCTCTGGAACATTGATCGCCTCTCGCTGGTCGCCATACCGCCGGACATTTGCGCCGGCAGGGTCCAATGTGCAGGAAGGGGACTGAGAACAGGCAAATGAATCTTTTCCCGTGCTAAGCATTCTTGCTGTAGTGAGCTTTCCTTTCACCACAGGTCTTCAGCATCCCACAAAGATCAGAGGGCCACTTTGCAACATTTTGCCAGCGCTGTCGGGAATCTTAGAAGTTGATTTATTTTGACTGGACCTCCGATTTTCAAAGAAGCTGAATATATCGAACTTTCTCTCAGCTTGAGAAACCCCGTAGAATGGCATACCTTCGCTGTGCATCGCATTTCTACCCGCAAGGTCTCTTCACTCACCTACGAGATAGTAGAGGGTAGAGAAGAAAATAAGAAGCATCGTCAACGAGTCAAGAATCCAGAACAAATCAGAGGTATCTAAGGCGCCAAATTACCCAACTCTATTCGGCCCTTAGACTGGATTCCCCGCGATATTAAGCGCAGTACAGAAAGACCGCCGACCCGATGGTCAGATTTCTTCACGTTCAAGTCTTTCAAAGAAAATTATGATGCTCTTCGTGTCCCACGCGAAAGGAGGAACCACTGGGCGACTCTGGCACGCGATCGGGAAAAATGGAAGAATTACTGGCGCCCGCTCGACCACTTCGAAGATCAACGGGAGTCAAGGTGATCAAGGTGATACAGTCCTTTGCGGATACCTATTTAGGTTTTGACGAAATGATTCCTCGTTAGGCAAACTCGTTACTTGTGCTGGCATAAAGAGCTGGCCTAAACGGGTGATTTCACCGCCTATCCACTTTACGCGGATTAACCTCGCCATAGCTGTGAAGAGTTGCTTCGTTGGGTGAACTGGTGCGTCGAGCGCTCCTGACACACCCTGGTTCCTGTCTCTGACTCAAGGATGCTTGCAAATTACCCTCCGAGTTCAACCCACGACTAAAACCGGAAATATCCCTGAATGCAGCATTTAACACAGTCAGTCAGCGCCGACAGGTGTTGGGAAATGCTAGCAGCTTTTGGGAAAAGTTCTTCATCCTCCTGTTTGTGAAATATTTCCTTTCTTTTTAGATTTTATTTTAAAATCGATGGAGATATTACGAAAAGTACCACTCAGCACTTGACAAAAAAACGTGCAAGATCTAATATGTTTGCCTATTCACGTACCGAAATTCCTTGGTCGCACTGTCCTCGATCGTACCACCACTTGTTTTCCAGTCGTTTGAGCTCTCCTTTCTCCTGGAGGTAGAGTATGGCTAAGTTGATGGACCCCCTCAAATATTTCGTCTCAAACGAAGGAAAAACTGAATTCTTTATGCTATCGAGTTGAATCGTTAGCACACATCTAAAACTCATTTCTCAATGTTTCACAGATAAAATGTCATTGCCTCAAAGGATTTCCAATTTTGGTTGCGATTCCGTATCCGAGCGTGTTTAGGTTCTGCCCAACTTTCATTGTGTTGCATGGTTTGCGACCTCCCTCATAGTTGTTGGTGGTCTCTTCTAGTAAGAATGCATATTTGCCCTTAAAATGACAACAGAGATGTACAAGAACAAATCAGCAGCATGCTTCTTATGAACTCGTGTAGTACCTCCGTCCTTTCTTATGAAAGTTCAAACCTAAGCTGTCACAGAGTCCACCATCTACAATTCTTTGAAACATGCGAACCTTACTTTTCCTAACCCTGTCGATCCCTTCTGCATAGGTGTCCACAAAAACTGACTCAGGTCTTAATGGAAAAATGTAAGATTCATGAACATAAAAATATATCGTTACAGCCGGGTCAAAACCATTTGTCTTGACATGCACTGCAAAGGGACTCCGCTCCTGCTGCGAATTTCGTTAGTTCTAATTCAAGACAGGAAAGCTTTTAAAGCAAGACTTAACGAGAAAGCCGCCGCGCCGTTCGAGTGCAGTCGCTTCGCAGTTGCACCACAAGTCAGGTGATTTCGACCCAGCTGTACTTACGCTTGATTTCTCAGGAATTTGTTGTGCTCGTCTTGCATGAAGTCCCACATCTTCTTGTATAGCGGAACAGTGGAATCCTATAGAGCTACACACAGCATACATAATCACATGTCAGTGAAAAAGATTGACAACTAGGAGTAAACTCAGCTCGTTGCCTTCAGCACCGATGATAATGATCATTAAGAGCTTAAAAAGGTAATACCAAACCTCGAAAAAAGCAGCAGTTGATCCACCTTTGACAACTCCGTAAAGAATTTTATTTTGATTTGCCAGATCTTCGACAGATTCGATTGGAGGAGTCATTTTCTCTGGAACCAAAAATGTTTACTATTTGTTCTTGTACACCAACTCTAACACAATGACAGATAGTGCTGGATAATACTTCTATGCAGTTGAATCCAGTTAATCGACACCTTAGTCTTTCCGAAGAAAAGAACTTACCTAAAGTCAGAAAAGCTGCTAAATTAGCGGTATACGAAGAAACTATGATCAGAGTGAAAAACCACCATGCAGATGAAGCGATCCTTCCAGAGAAAGCCCTGGAAAGAGAATTTTTGTCACTTATCCAAAGGTTGTTTGGATCGATTTCTCCATCAGTTTCGCAGAAATTTCCATTTTGTGAAGGTTTTGCCGTTAGAAATCTACAACTCATGAAGGATAAACGATAAAGTGTCTGGCGTTAATGAATTCGCTTCGGATGCGCCTCCCCGTTCGCTTCTATTTAGAATCGTCTGAAGTTTACAAACGCGTGTCCTGCCTATACAATACTTGCTAGGGTTTGCCGACATACCAAGTCAGTGTTTTATCCTCCCAGTCGAGTCTCTCACCAATTTATCGACCCCGGCGGGATGGAAGCTTGGTTCCAGTAGGGCCGTTTCGAACCATCGAACGATCGTGCCTACTGCGCTAAACCAGCCCTGTACATCTCACATTTTACATTTTTATATATCCAAGTTACCATTGCGCCCGTGCAAAAATTAGTAAACAGAGTGAAAGCTAACTTTGGGAGAATGTCGGTTCCTTGTTGCATGAAGGCAGCAAGAGTAAACCAGAGAGAGTTGTACATAGAAAATTCGTTCGAGACAGAGAATTCTCCACGATTGAACTGTACTCGTTGCTCGTATGGCGAGAACGAGGACACAAGGAAAATTGTCAGCGAAACCTAAAGAATGTAGATTTACGATCGGTGACCATAAAAATTGTTACGTTCATCTATCACCCACTCCTACGTACGAGCACAGTGTAAAAATCCAAATACGCATTCCCAATGGTTCCATGAACGAGAAAATATTAAATTCTTGTTTCTCCGGTTTCTTGATCATTATTGAAATGCCTGAACTTTTGACAAATTCTCAGCAATATGATTAATGTGATTTAATTCGTATTGCATAGATCGCACCGGTTGTCATGAAGGGTTTTGAGAAATCCACTGCTCTTTCCCTCTCCTGAGTGATTGTGAGCGGCGCGACTGCGATGTCTGCAGTCTGAAGCAAATTTGAAATTTTCAGTTAATGTCGCAAGAATACCAGAAATGTGGAACAAAAATCGAGCAGCTATAGCAATAGTAGGAAGAAAAAAAGGAAGTAAGGAGTAGGACAGAGAGAAGGGAAGAAAAAGAATGGGGAATTGGGTAGAAAATGGTAGAAAACCTGAGCAGAGAGGCAAACTGTAGTTTTTAGGAACCTATGATGCGACAGCCTACTGTCCTGAATTTCTGGGAAAATCTGGAGGGTTTTGAGGAAATAGTAGTAATAGGAGTATGGAAAAGTGTTAAATCGATTTTTTAACGTCAAATGATTTTTTATACAAACGAGTTTTTATACATACGAGCCGTGGGGCATGGAATGTATGATTTCTTCTGTGGAATAAATGCGACAAAGTAGCTTAAAGGCAGACAAATAGTCCCCTGACATTCGAGGAGTCGATGTGTAAAGTAAGAGATAAATGTGGATGGTGAAAATGAAAATCGGAAACTGTTGGTGAAAATGGCTAATTAGAAACGAGTCAGACACAGTTTTCAGCCTAGCTTCCAGTTCTTCGTTTCTTTTTCTTCAAAATGCTCCCCTCAGCAGTGATGGGAAAAAGCACGCACAGCCGAAGTGGAGATAACCAAGGACGATTACTCGACCTGATATGATAAATTTTTTGGTGTCACTGTTTTCCCAAAACCTGTTCGAATGGCGCTCCATCAAACATTCAGGAGAAGAAATCTCGCTCAGAATATTTGAAGTATTTTCAATTATTCTTAATTGAGATAAAAAACAACAAGTGACAAAAACAACTTCTTGACCTCGTTCAGAAGATATCCAAGCATTCCGTCCCAGCTGCCGTCCGGTTGTCGAGCACCGTACCTGGAAGCGATGAATTTACCCATTCTGGCCTTGATTCTCAACATCTTTTCTTATGAAATACAATATTTACAACTTGTATTTACGCTGAAGTGACTACTTTGAACAAATTAGTGCTCGCTTACTTGTTTCCTTCAGACACGAAGATGTTATATTCGAAGCCAGAGATGTTTTTGGCAAGCAGCTTCAGCAGATCAATGCAGTATCCTTCGAAGCGATCGTTGCCCTTTTGTAGAGGATCGCCCTGGCTGCTTCTTTTTAACATCACGAACGGCTTCACCTTTGAATTACCAGGACCTCAGTCTTCTGCTACTGTACCATTTTAAGGCAAACTCACCAAAACGGTGACAACATTCAAACTCAGTTTCCATGGCTTGTCCACAAGAATTCCTTTCGCCGACATCGTCACGTTAGGTTTGTTTTCATGGAACATCCTCTGCTGATCAAGGAGGAATCCTTTACCCTGCGCCCATTGGAATCTCTGTAACCAATGTAGAAGCGATTCCTGATGGCGTTTAAAGAACCATATGCAAAAGGTTGCTAATTATTGGGTATGTGAAATGTAAGACAAATTAAAGGCATCACCCCACGAATCTGAGGTGTTACGGATTTCAGGTGGAGTATTCGTATACGGCATAGTAGATTATGGAGAGGGGGGTGATTCCGTCCATTCCTCTCTAATTGCGGTAAAAACGGCCCAGAAGATACGGCTTCGGACGTTCCGGGGGGTTTTTTCTACAAGGGGTTGGATTGGAGCGCGCTGCATCTTCCGGGCCGTTTTTTACGGCAATTAGGAAGAAATGGACGGGATCACCCCTCCCTCCATAATCTACGACCCCATCTACGAATACTCCACCTGAAATCCGTACCACCTCAGATTCGTGGGATGATGCCTTTAAAGGGAAAGGGGTGAAGAAGGTGGAAAGTTCTTATGTGAGGATATCCTTGACGGGTGCTTGAGAAGGAGAGTGAAGGGTAGATTTCAATACTATCATTATAAGGGGATAGGAGTTATAAATGCCAAAGCAGGGAAGAACAAAAACACAAGGTATGAAACCCTCGTGAGCCTTTGACAAAAATATGCTTTCTTTTAGTTATAACTTATTAAGAAAGAACTTAAACTTTAAACAAACAAAAAACTATAAAATTCTTCCTCTCCTTACAACTCTAAAACTGCTTCTGTTCACAAAATGAAAACTCATTTCTGCTGTCAGCATGAGCAGAATGATCATCTACATTTTGAAAGATCCGTTTTTTTGTGAACACCCTCATTTTCTTGCCTCCAACCCAAAAGCTAATCATGGATGGAAGGGAACACGCAAAAGAAATACTGTTCCGATATGGATAAGAAAGATAATCGAGCGAACTTCTACTTGTGGAAGTTGGTCCCGACAAGGTGGCGGCGACCTGCTTCAATGAAAGGTTGGCGCAGCATCGCCACTACCCACTTCTGGCAAACATCCCACTGTTTGACGAAGTTCGAGTAGTTTTCGACCAAAAGCTATAGATATGGTTCGAGTTTTCCTGTTCCTTGGGGAGCAGAACCTGAGGATCCCAGTACAAAACATTTTGGTACATCGCCCTAAACCAAGTACTCATCTCCCTCGTGAATTGAACTCTTCTGTCCTCAGATAGAAGTTATAGTTAAAGTTTCTGGCCTTAATCAATCCTCGTTCACTTCAATTCAGAATCGTTTGAGGTGTTCGAACGTGTAACTGGCCTATACAATGACTCGCGGGGGCTAGTCGATGTTTCAAGTCAGTGCTTTGTATTCCAGACAGGTCTGGTACCAATTTATCGACGCTGGAGGGATGAAATGCGTGGTGAGCACTAGCGCGGATTCGAACCTCCGATCGATCGTGCAGGAAGCGGAACCTATCACCGCTGCACTACACCCGCCCTGGTCCTCAGATATCTCCCTCCAAATTCCCGCTATTTTTAGAGAAAACGAAAATGAAAATAGAAAAAAGGACGAAACTCATGGTTGCAGTGATCTATGAAGATAGCGAAAAGTACGCTGAAAATGAAGCATTCGCTTCAAAATTTCACTTTAGCTGAAAGGCTACAGTATGATGAAACACTTTTGCTTTTTCTTACGGCAACTTTTGAGTACAAGAGCATAAATTTAGAAAAAAAAGTAAGAACAATGATGGAGGGTTTTCAGAGTTCTTAATTAAAATGTCGTACCTCCTTTATGCTGTTCAAACTATTCACGCCTGGTTTTATTTCAATAACGGCAGCAGAAAAATTAGTGCGCCATCCGGTGTTGGGATCAAATTCAATTCGTCCCGTTAGAGTTCCGTCGTCACTAGTAAGGACCACCTTAAATGGTCACTGTGCAGAATACTAAGATTCGACAGGTCATAAAATTGAGCCGAAAGTAGGAACAAGTGAAACCTCTTTGAGTGACTCTGCAATTTTGTCTCCGAACTCGAAGGGTTCGAACTCCCTGTCTGGATGTTCACTATCTTCATGTGACCTGCAGTATAGTCCGGGGAGGCCACGATTGAAGAGCTGATGGCGGGAGAAGCTGCTGGAAATGAATCCGTCCTTTTCCTGCGAAAACGTCTCTATGTTGGGAAAATTTCCGCAAAGTCACAGCATCTACCCGTTCTAATGCTGTCACCAATGAGATCTGAACGTGCAGGGAATGAAAGTGGCAAATATAGTCAATTAAGTGTTGATCGTTAGATTAAATCTTTGTGAAAAAAGCTTCGATCGTGGTTACTCACTATGTGCCATTAATGTGTTCGCCTAGAAGTTGATATCCAACCTAAAAACTACTCAACTTAAAGGCAGCATACCACGAATATAGGGTGGTACGGATCTCAGGTGAAGTATCCGTACACGTGGTCATGGAGACCGGGGTGGTTCCGCTCATCTCTCCCTGAATCACTGCAAGCACCCGACCCCTGAATTTTGCTTTGTACGATGCCTTCTATTGCAGCGCGCCACGCTTGCACGCGTAGCGTCCTTTACTGCCTATTGGGGCAGTTCGAATTGGATTTTCGACGAATCGCAAGGCGGAGGCGGCGCAAGGGGTGGAGCGTTGCAACAGATGGGGTTGTACAAAACAGCTGTTTGCAGTGATATAGGGGGAGATGAGCAGAACCACCCCGTATACGGATATTCCACCTGAAATCCGCACCACCTCAGATCCGTGGTATGCTGCCTTTAACTAACCGGATTACCTCAACTTCCTTCGTGAAAGTACGTAACAAATTCCAGAAGCGCTCTAGCCGTGACAAAACAAGTGTCAGACACAGGTGCATCTGCATTTCTGTATGTTCCGTTTTCGCAGTACCCGAAATCTCCAATCAAATGGAAAAACTCAACAGTGATTATCCTCTCCAGGTTCTGGTTGAGTCTAGTAGGAGGTGAACTTCCGCTCAATCCTGTTACATGCAAGCGCTTTCCCTACCTGAATCACCCAGCTAACACTTACTTTGAAAATACGCTAATTCCATGCTTTCGAATGGTGCGGTCTAGCGCAGAAGCTGCAACCAACAGAGCATCGTGGGCGAATGCGCTGCTTGCCTGTCAGTTAACGAGATCACTAGTAGGGCTTAACGGGGAACGAGAAACGCACCGGAAGGTAGTCCACTGTGGTGATCTGTTCCCGATATATATCCTCGAACATCTTTCTGTTTTGCCTGGAAAATGAAACATATGCTTCGTGAACCTTTTGCTGAATCGCAAAATACTTCACAGACAAGAGGAGTTGGTTATAATTGTTCGAGAAATTTTAGAATGTGTTTCCCAATAAAATGTAGTATCAGAAATGCTTACATACTTCAGTTACTACATAGAGATTCAGTCCACAAAGTGATAATAGACTGTTTATAGGCAGTAACAACGTGCGCAAATCCATGAGGATACATTGCATGCTGTTGGTGTGTAGCTAGCGATCAAAAAGAATTCAAAGGACACTTTAATTTAAGATTACTGTCACTGCAAACGTCTTTTTTTCATTCCGATAGCAGCATTACAGAGTCAAGCTTTTTAAAAAAAACCAATCGTATTTAAGGGGCTCACAGGAATTTCTTTTCCATACGATCGAACATTTGAAATCCGGTTATGTTGATCAATGAGTAGTGAAAGGAGGCCAAGTCCGCATCTTCCATCTCCTAAGCTGTTCTGCATTGAAACTTCACAGAAAAGACTTAAGAGGTAGCAGGTATCTAACTTACAAAATTGGCGAATACATAATGATACTCCTTCTTCACAAGCACACTTTCGTCGAGAGCTCTCAGGAACATCCTCATTCGATACCCACCTTCTAAGTCAACGATGACGTGCACTGGGCTATAAGAATTCTAAATTTGCCTGCTGAGACAATCACGCAGAAATTTACCGCACAGCCTCCGATTCCCCTGTTTCTGAGGCGTTTTCCTTGTTTAAATGCGTGAGTGACATTCTGCGATGGAAGTCATTCAAAAATTCGCGAAAGAACTCTTCGTCGGAGGGAGCCTGGAGATTTTGAAGGAATTGGGAAGCATATAAAGTAGCTACATAAAGTGAGTTTTTAGAGTGAGACTTTTCTTCACATGTTTCAGGATTCCATGAGAGTGAACATAAATATGCCAAGATGTTTTAAAGTTTACACTTTCTCATTACATCTGCAACTATTCATTCAATCTTTATTACATATTGAAATGGGATTTATTGTTCATATACTTTCTTTACGTTTCAAAACTAAGATAATTCAAACTTCTTAAAAACTGAAAAATCTGAATATTCTCGTTGGTTTCCTACACTTCTTTTCCCTTCTTCTAATGGATTTTCCATGTCTCTCTTTCTAAATTCAACTGTTGGTGGCCACAGATACCCTTCCAGCTCCTGTCTTAATCGCATTATTTATGGGATGATCCAATGTTTTCTGCACGTAGCGTTTTCCTCGGTGAAACTCGTCATTTTATCAAAGTCGTTTAGTTGAGAGAATTGAAGTTTCTCTGTATATGTAGATCATATTTACCCACCCTGAAATTGTCCACATAC
Source organism: Necator americanus (assembly GCF_031761385.1). NCBI lineage: Eukaryota > Metazoa > Nematoda > Chromadorea > Rhabditida > Ancylostomatidae > Necator > Necator americanus. Next base: position 22,635,924 of record NC_087373.1, read on the forward strand.
AGATTGTATTCGGGGCTTCCTTCCTTCAAATACTCGAACATTCCGTGTAAAGTCCGATCAGCTGTAATTTTGATGATCTTTTCGATGGATCAATCGAACCAACCGTCGTAGCTAGATAGAAAAAAAACTCCAAAGTAAACCGTTAGCCCCGTCATGAATGTACACAACGTGTGTCCATCCTTTGTACTTGATATAATCCACAAGTATGTGATCAACTGGTGGCCGAACAGAGAAAGTCATCGGAGAGCGTTTCGCATCTGCCGAGCGGACGTCAGACACTTCCCAGTCCACAAGTGGCACCTGTAAATGGATTTTAGCAGCAGACGTCTTCCAGGAAGGAATTCTCGGGCAGTACGGTCAGAGATCAGGATTGGTTGGTCCAGGGAGGGTGTAAGAAAGAAGATTCCAGATACAGTACAATCGGTGCTTTGAAAGCGCAATGTATCAACGAATATTTCAAATCTTCCGGCCTCAACAGATTGGCAGCAGATTTATATGAGGAAATAGAACTGATCCATAAAAGATAAAAACATAGCTGCTTTGGAGAGGAGAAAAGAAGATCTGGAGGAAACTCAAAGGAAGGAAAACAAAAATCTTTAAACTTACCTTCATTGTATCCGCAATCGCCTGATATACTCCATAATTATAAGTGTGCGTCCCCGCCAGCATAGTCATGAAGCCTAATTTCATCTCGTCGCACACTACAAATGTCTTTTTCTTCAATGTCCCGAAAAGCAAGAATCTTTATGCGTGACCTGGTCTCAGCTAAGATCCTACCTATTCTGTTCAAATTCCACATAAGCGTGCTTCTTTGAAGCGGAGGAAGTTCTCGGGTGCCTAACAGAACGTCGACCATTGCATCAGAACGAGCGTTGAATGTTAATTCGGCAAGTCGAAGCATCTGCACACCGTTAAGGTTTTTCGTAAGTTGGTTTTACTCGATACATAGTTAAGGAGAGGATGTGCAGAAAATAGATGAGTCCAAAAAATACAATATTTTTGTATCTTAAGAAGATTTCATTGCTTCCAAAAGAGCTCGCAAAGGTTTTGCAGAGTTCTAGAGTTCCAAAAAATACAACTTTTTCTTATCTGTCGCAGATTCTGTCGATTTCGTGATCTTGCTTTAATAATATCATATATGCGCAGTCCTCTCACCTCAATTGTAGCGTAAGCCGTTGCATTATCCGTTTCCGACACATCAACGAATGCTCCTGAATTTTTTCGTAAAATTGCGGAAAGATGTGATGTGAGATAGGAGCACAAAACAATTACTCAGCGGAACTTTGCGACTGGGACGAGCGGAGCCGAGCAAGCACACGAACAGAGCAGGACACCATTTTGTCATTCTTCACCACAGTATTTCGACTATGTGTGCATGAATGGGTGCAGCAGAAGTGAATACCTCAATAGTAACTGCTAGAAGTCCCGGCGCATACCACCAGCCGGCTGGAAAAGAGGGCTGTCAGTAACAATTTGCGCAAAGTGAGTCTGCGTCCCTAGAGGAGCGCCGGGAATTGCCGCAAATTATGAGCGCCAGCTTCGCCGGCGGAGACGTGAGGGTTGAGGAGGAGCGTTCCACATCGCTTCGTAAGCATCTTGGCATCATAATGATATCGGGAATTGACTGTATCTCAATTGAGATCAATAATTTCAGTTCTCTTATCGGTAATGGGCAACGACCGAAGGACATCCAGAAGTTGCGTCGACAAGAACAAAACAAGAGGAGTTCTCATCCGCACTTTATATTTCACTCTAACTTCATTTCAAACGTGGAAAATAGAAAAAAATGGTTAACAAAAATTTGGCATGAACGGCTAGAGAAGCATGTGCATGCTCTCTTATGTTCTCCTACGTTTTTTCGGGCTTTCAAGAACGACACTTGGTTGAAACCAAACAAATATTGGTGATTTAGGTCTATCGGTGGAAGAACTAGTAGTTCTATTTCACATTATACAAAAATATATAGATCAGAAATTTTCAAATACACGGAATAACCTCTTCTCTTAGAATGGCCAGATGGATCCATCTTTTGCTTCGTCGTGTTAGGACAGCTGAGCAAAGCGAATTGTTTAGTATAACGTTAGAAAGCCAACATATCTCAGCGCTTAAAAAGTGAAGTGTAACTCATGAATGTAAGTTGTCCACAAATATTCAGCGCCCTCATCTATTTGAGCACCATGCGATTGTAAAATGTGGGTTTCCGCCAGTACAGAGTTGCACAATTAATCATCCTTTCTCCTTAATTTCCATCTTCTTCACCTCTTTTGCGTTTTGCTCTAATCCCGACAGACTCATCAGCGGTTTTTTTTCAGCCAACGAAACTTCACGAATAACCCTCCCTTTCTTCATTCACCTAGCCCTGATCGGGTCGAATTCATTTATTTCAGGTGAAGACACTTATTCCTCTTATGTCTTGGGTTGAGAAATAATTTGTGACCGTCCTTCCCGAAATTAAAAATCACATGAAAATAAACAGTGCTGGAAAAATGTTACACTGTAGTTGACGGAGGATTTCTCACTCGGCGGAACTGTTGCATTGTGTCTTCTTTATCTTATTGATCCTCGTTTTTTCGGATAATGAAAAGGGAGTCTCAATTGGACTGAGTGCAGCAGCTTCGATACCCGTTGTTCTTTGCATTTAATCAAAGTGCTAAAACCGCAAAAGATGCACGTTTCAGAAAAAATGGAGAAAGGTAAATTTTACTTCACTCCACGACAATTTTTAGATCGCTGTGTGATCCTTCTTCGAGATATAAATTCATCAAGAAGAACCATCAGTATTTTCAAGCGTTGCTCCTTCGCCATACACTGCATCATTTTCTGCCTCAGCGGCTTTATCATCTCTACTGAAGGGAACGTATCACGGAATTGGGGGTTCTCTGGGGCACGGATACGCTGCCTGTAAGTTCAGAAGAAAAGTGTTCTCAAAAATGTTTAGTTCTATGCACCTGACATCTCGTCTTAATGATGTGATAAGGAGGAAGGAAAAAAATAGAGAAATCAAAACACAACTCTCTCGGAAAGCGAGAAATTCGTTGCCAAGGTTTATCACACTTTGCCAACGCTCTTTATTTGTATGAGCATTTTTTACTTCGAAAAAAAGGTCACGATCATTTCTCAATTCATCACTGTAATCACTTTTGTTTTTGTCCAATACCCTTATTTCCATCACTATTCTTTGCCATTGTGTGACATTTCCTTTCAAAAATCCGCCACTTACCTGATTGGTGACATCAGAAGTGCCCTTTTTAGGTTGTGGTGGCAGGTCGCTTAAGAACGAAGAATGTCACTGAAACCTTTTCCCTCAGGCCGTGTCTGGCGGTTCTGGGATTCCGGACAAGTTTGCCACGCTCCGAGTCAATGCGCTCCAAGCCCCAATGCGCATTGAGTCATACAAAAAATTCTGGACAGAGTCAAAGATTGACACTCCACTCTCTTTAAGAGAAAAACGAGAGGGTCACCAGGATCAGAAGGAGTAGGATGAAAATAAAGATGAAAATAAAGGACAGGACAGCTGTCGCTGTGCAGTCTGCGTACACAGTGCTGCTTCCTTATTTGTGCTGCCTCTTTATTGAACAAACATCAAAAACGACCAAGTTGAACCGCGCAATGCTCAATGAACGCTTATTTATGTGAGGTTCCACTCAATACTTTCAAGCTCCAAGTTTTTAAACCGCCCGCAATAAAATGGACATTTTCAGTCAAAAAGGTTTAACAAACCTGTTCGCAGCTTTTTGGCGAACTACTAGCCTTCTTGAAAGTCGAGTTACTATTTCTATGGAAGAGTTATCTTGTGAGGACGATTATTTTCCTACAAAGTGAACAAAACACTACAATTAATTTGCGACCATGTCGCCCGAAAAATAACTCCGTTTGTTGTTTCCCCGAAAGTTTCTTCGGATCGCTTCGTAGGTCCTGTACTGAATACACAGTTGCACATATGTTCACCGGTTAAAGAGATACGCAGATGTATTTTGCTATTTCGAACAATGTGCTACGATTTAGGAGTCGAAATGGTAAGCATCTTTGAGCCTGCGCCTTCGTTTCCAACTTTTCTTGCATTAATCAGTGTGGAATACCGTTTTCGTGGGATAGAACAGTATTTACCAGTAATACACAATGTGCAAAGTGTAATCCATTCAGCAAGTTCAGGGAAACAGTTCACCTATCCTGTCCTATTTTCACGTAAGAAGCTGTCTGTTGAACTAAAGGATGCGATGGATCGCCTCTGTGGAACACTTGAACTTCACTCTTCAGATGTATCTGCATGCCAATAACTAGAGCTAATAGCAATGCATCCCTTGAAAAAATTAGATGTTTGTAAATTGCTTCAAAATTAGCATAAGACGTATACGCAACTCTTTTTTCCTTAGTAATTCTTTTCAAACGCTCATTCTTCAGTATCAATTTTCAGTTTCACTTATTTGTTTTCCTCAAGTTATATCCCCTCTTTGCTGTTTTCCACTTTTTTGTCGCATGTATTTGTAACTAAAAGAAGTTTGCAGACCTTGGGAGCGCTAATGGCGTTTTGCGACTTCCTCTAAAGCTAAAAGGAAAGAAAAAAGAAGCGCATGTAAACATGTCCTTTAACCGTCTAGCGCTCAAAATTCGCCTTTTCACACCCATTGTTCGATGAAAATATTGGCTTAATGAATATATACTCAATGCTTCAGGAAAACATTAATGCCGCCATTCTCTTCCCAGGAAACTTCAATATATAGGTGAATTGAAGAAGGAGCTAATTTTTCAGAAATTATATGGCCGCAGCTGTGCACGTGATCTCAGAATTGTACTTTACTTTTTAGAAAAATGATATTTTCATGGCGAGGAACGATAGAAACGGAAGAAAAGGTAAGTCAACATTATTGCGCCCTCTTAATTCACCCAGAGTTCCTCAAAACTAAACAAGAGCAGTAAGTTTACCTACCCTAACAGTTTCAAACATTATCCCCGTCAACTTTACCTCTTTTATCTTCTCTTCGTAACCAGTGTGTCATGTTGACAGTTGAACTTCTGCAAGAGACTCGTAGACGTTTAAAGGAAAGGTAAAGAGTTTGTTTTTCAAGTACTCTTATGGACTAGTTTCCTTTGAATAAAAAGGAGTGAGACATGCACTTTGGAAATAGCAATGGCGCCAATGACTACGTTCACTAACGACTCGTGCGTCAACGGTTGTAACCTGCAAGAAAGAACTGTGTGCAACCAAACGCGCTTTGACTCATTTTTCCTACTCTCTTTCTACCGCGGATGACTTCAGGAGTAGATTGAATTTACCTCTTGTGGACATAAAAAGTCGCGTACTTAACATTCCGCAGTTTCCTCAGCATCTCCGGTCTTAGATGGTCATGATTCGGCAATTACCTTGAAGCTTCAGTCCAGTGGCCGAAACCTCCATTTTCTACCCTTTGTAGCCCAAGCTCAAATAAATATTCTACAAAATTTCATAGTTTCATGACCGTGTAAGTTAATTGATATCATCAGTTACTTAAAAACACTGAACCTTGAACATTTTTAGGAAAACATTCCAGACATTTCGTTTTATTCAATACTGCATCTTCGGAGAACTTCGTGTGTTATGACAGGACGGATGACCTATGGTAGGGTCAAAACGACATGAACGGTGCAGTTACGTAAGCGGCTACGCTCGAAGCGGCACGGTGGAGCGTAGCGGTGAAGATCGAGTTAGGACTTTTGCTAGCGCTAGTCTTCGCCACAGTTCGCTATGGTCCCACTCCGATTCCAACCGCTGTCTCCATCATGCAGCTTCTGGCACAGCGCTCACGCACTGCGCTTCATGTCGTTTTGATCCTACTATAGACTGCCTAGGGCGGGTGTAGTGTAGCGGTTAGAGGTTCCGCTTCCTGCACGATCGATCGGAGGTTCGAATCCGCCTTAGTGCTCACCAAGCCTTTCATCCCTCCGGGGTCGATAAATTGGTACCAGACTTATCTGGGAGGATAAAAACACTGACTTAACACATCGGCCAGCCACCGCAAGTCATTGTATAGGCCAGATACACGTTCGTAAACATCAAACGATTCTGAATTGAAGTGAACGTGGGGGCGCATCCCAAGCGGATTGATTAACGCCAGAAACTTTATCCTTTAACTTTATAGATTGCCTAGAAGTGGATCCACGAGTGCAATCCGCGCTTCGTACGCTTCATCAAGTCCACAGTCAGGTGAAAATATCTGAATTAGAGAGTCACATGCTGTAACCTCTCGTATGCTGTGGCACTCTCGCGCAACCAGTATTTGGGTTAGAAACCAAACACTACCTGCGTTGTAACTACACGTTCACAGTCAAACTGCAAGCGGTGCAGAACAGGCACGAGAGGTCACCTCAAAGCCTTATGTACGGGTTAAGGTGACCTCACATTAAAATAGTCAAGTGGAATTCTATGCAATTTGAGGAGAAAACCCTTCAGAGGAGTGGTAAGGAATTTCGTTTCACGCAATATGTATAGTGCACTGCCAGAAAAACGGGCAGCGACAACCTGAAGTGTTGTAGTATAAGCGCGACCTGAAACTTGACGACCCTTACGTAAGCGTATAGTCGGATCAAAACGGCATGTATTACGAGTGTAGTTGCGGTGCATTTGCGCTCAAAACGGCGCGGTGTGGTGCCGGCAAGGATTTCATGACGCTCCTAGCGCTACGCTCCATCGAAGCGCCTCGAGAGAAGCCGAGAACGCAATTACGTACGTGCTTAATGTCGTTTTGACACTACTACATGCTTTCGAATTAGTGCAGTCGAACTAGCGGTTGCGATGAGCGGGACCTTCCCTTGCTGCAATTGAACTGCAGAGAAGAGAAGTCGCAACTACACCAGGTCTTAGGTCCCTTTGAGCCGACTGTGCATTGCGCTGTCACGCGAACCGATTTCTCATAGGTAACTGCGCAGTTTCCAGAGGTCAAAGAGGCGTGAAGATCGGAAATGATCCGCATTTTCATACTCTGATACCATCCAAGCCAGTCCTGAGTTTCTTCTCTCTAGAACCTGCGTTGCGGTATTTGCAGATGTTAGCCATCGCTGATCCCAAAGTATCGTTCTACCATTTTCTCTGTATGTCCATCTGTGAACAAAAGTGCAAATTTCGCGAGGCAAAACCGTAACGACGATGTTTGCTATACGTCAACAAATGAGCATTTTGCTAATGTTGATTTCCAGCGTACAGCACTTCATAGCTACCGATTTCGCTGCAGTCTGGAGGAATTCTGTGAAGGATATGAAGGAGTTTCTTGCTACCGACAAGAACCTTAGAAGAGGCTATGTATATTTCAGTAATACTTGTAATGTGAACTAGGTTTAAATGGTTTCCAGCAGAAGACAAATTTCAGATTTCTTACGCTTTCTCTCAACTTCCTTCCGCGTAGTAGTTTTGAGGCAGGAATCGCCTTCAACAACGTTCCACTCGCTGCAGCGGGGGGAATCCGTTATGCATTGCAAACATGGCACATACCACTAATGAATCCAATTAAGTTTTTCAGTTTTTTTTTTCAGTTTTCCAGAACACCTGTGGGACCGAGTAGTGCGCGGCAGAGCAGAACACATTGACAACTCATAACATGCTTTATTAATCAAATTTTCTTGGTTGCCCAACAAAAGGCATATTAGACTAACGAATCGCCATACGTTGTGTGTACCCTAATGTCAATCACTGAAAGAGTTAAACCCTGAACTGCTAACCGATAAAACGATGAAGCAATAAACGATAACCACTGGGTGGAAAAATAAAAATAAACAATATAATGGAAGAGTAGCTATCAATATTGCGAATAGAAGCTCCGATAGAAATTTAGCTGTGCTTCCGAGATCTGAGCGGGATTTGTAGAAGCGCAAGCGTAGCTTGCGTTACGGCATATTCAACGATCCGAAATCGTACACATACGTGTTGTCGGCGTTCACAACCTTAGCAGGCCTGTATCGTTCCTTTTCGCTGTTTGCTCTTGCAGATGCTTCTTTACGGTCTAAAATTCTAGGACCTTTATGCACTCTTAGGTTGCGCTCCTACTAAATGAGCTTTACTCATTACCTCCTTCCTTTGGTCTGGGGCAGACTTCGAGAGTACTGAACGAGAAGAAGCTCTTTGCAGAGTTCCAGAAACTTTGTTCAGATGCCATGATCACTGGAGGGCGCCTAGAGGCTGAAACATTTACAGACATAATCAGAATCAAATCAGATTGTTCCTGCGGAGTAATTTGACAACCGCAGAATGGCCAGAGTTAGGGTTTTGTGAGCGGATTGATAGTCACGCAGAAGAAAGAGTCATGTTAAGCAAGTCGGTTGAATTGGTAGGAAACTGAAAAATAGAACAGAATGAGTTCTCAGCTGCCAGTTCGGAAAATGTCGTAATCATGCAGCTTAAAGGCATCACTCCACGAATCTGAGGTGGTACGAATTTCAGGTGGAGTATTCTTATAAGGGATAGTAGATTATGGAGAGGAGGGTGATTCCGTTCATTTCTTTCTAATTGCCGTAGAAAACGGCCCGGAAGATACAGCTCCGACCATTCCGGCGCACTATTTTCTACGAGTTTGATTGGAGCGCACCAGCCTTGTGCACGCGCCACATCTTCTGGACTGTTTTTTATGGCAGTTTTTTTTTACGGGAAAGAAATGGACGGAATCACACCCCTCTCCATAATCTACTATTCCGTGTACAAATACTCCACCTGAAATCCGCACCACCTCAGATTCGTGGTATGCTGCCTTTAGCAGCAATGTCGTCGCGATGTTATCGGGAAGCAAGAGTTGGAGTCAAACCCAGCTGAAGTTGGATGCAGTTGCGAAGGTGCAGTTCGACGCGCTGTGGACCTAGCAGTTGAGGTCGAGCTGGGACCATCGCCATCTTCACTCGGACTGCAATCATGCGTGGAGCTAACAAGGGTCCTAACTGGAATGGCTTGCTCCACCGCAACTGCATGGAATTTCAGGTTGTTTTCACCAGTCTATAAGTGCTTGTAGAGCGATCCGCTAAAAGAAAATGTGGTCATGTATGACCTCGCAGATCAAAACCAATAGGTCTTGAAGTAGAGCCACTACCGGACGTGATATCAGATGAGGGCGGTAGAAGTAGTGATTAGAAATCTCGAAAAAAGATAGCTGCATGACTGAGCGATGAGTAGATCGTATCTGCTTCGCTAAAAATTTCGTGAAAAGACCAATTCGAGGCAAGAAAGCCAACTCCGTTGTTTGTTACACAGCTTATTTAATATGGCGACAAACGTGTAGAAGGGATTGCCGTCCATTACTGTCTATTTTGACCCTCATGCCTCTGAAGAAAGTGATAACGGCGAAGCACTAGCTTTGATAAAGGCTTTTATAGAGGGTCCAAAACAAGAACTGGATGTGTTTGCCCGATAGGTGTATACGGGGTGGAGCCTAGTCGGTAAACCGCTGCACTTTCTGGCAAACAGCTGCGCTGTCGTTCAGACCACAACGCTCTCGGCAAAAATTATGGAATAATATGAAAATAGCCAAAATTAAGGGGAATAAGAATCTTTCATTGAAGAAATGGTGCATGGCAACAACAACGACAAAAGCATTGAACATAGTTTACGAAGTAGATGCGAGAATTTTTCTTCCACAAGATTTTTTCTGTTTTTCTCCTTCTTAATTTCATAAATACGACTGAGCAAAAACTAAGAGAAAAGAACAAATAAAAAGTTAAAACGGGATAGGAAGGAAATCGTGTAATCTATCGAAACTAGCAGATCAATGGTGATTTGATTAGGTGCGCTAGGTGCACATGTTTCTGAAGAGAAAACATTTGGGAAGAACCATGTCCTAGCACATCGAATCCCGTCTTCGCCATCATTTTCCTAGGTAATCGAAGGTAAAAAGTTGGGCATGCTAAGAGTTCCAGCGTATGCCATGGCGTTTGTGAGGAAATGTTTGCAGATTTAGTTTGCAGATATTAAAGGCAGCATACCACGAATCTGAGGTGGTGCGGATTTCAAGTGGAGTATTTGTACACGGGATAATAGATTATGGAGAGGGGTGTGATTCCGTCCATTTCTTTCTAATTGCCGTAGAAAACTTCCCGAAAGATGCGCGCGTGCCCAAAGCTGGCGCGCTCCAATCAAACTCCCTGTGGAAAATACTGCGCCGGAACGCTCGAAGGGAATATCTCCTAATCTTCCAAGACTTCAGCACCTTCGCGTATTCAGATCTTTCGGGTCGTTTTTTACGGCAATTAGGAAGAAATGGACGGAATCACCCTTCTCTCAATAATCTACGATTTCGTATACGAATACTCCACTGAAAATCCGCACCACTCCAGATTCGTAGGATGATGCCTTTAATCGTTGCAAAAATGTCGATGTACGTTCCAGAAAATCTGTTTATTTTCATCCAGTTCGATAGAGACTGTGGAGAGTACGTTCAGTAGAACATACGGAATTCATTAACAAAATACATCGATGTTATTAGTTGGCTCTTTACTCTCACATACTCAATAGACTTTGCTTCAGAACAAGTAGAAGAAACTGACTGGGACACACTCATCCTCGTAATCTACTCGCGAACTCTGTGTTCGCCCAAAGACACACCAGCAGTCGTAATACGCTGAATTTTTATCACAATTTTTTTAATTACGAGAATTTTTCATTCATATCTCAGCTACTTTCAGCTCTGAACCTCTGAAAATGATAATCCGTAGTCTTGCGAACATTTCTCCAAGTAGCAAGCAGGTAGAAATTTCCAAGCAAACCATAGTTTAGCATTCAGCATAGTTTAGCTTCGAAAAATTTTCTAGCATTCAAATTTTTATCAACTTTTGTGATTAACTGTCATCTAGGCGCCGCATCCCACAATATATCTTACGCCATTGCCTGTTGCATAAATTTGAAAAGAAACGAATAGGTACAAAAGAAAATGCAACGGTTACAAAACAACACCATTCAAGATGGTCACTTTTTTCTCGGAAATTGTATTCAAGTTTTTGAAATTGGAGATCCCAAACGTCGATAGCGATGGCAAATAAAGAAATCAACTCAAACTAAATCGACTAGAAGTAGTATAAGTAGAGAAGTTTGAATAAGACCCCACAAAATTTGGCTTCAGAATGACGTCAAAGACCGGCACCTACTTATTTACGTAAGCGGGGTCGCTGTAATTACTTGGCACAAGTGCAGTACATAAAAGTGTACTGTATTCAGTGGTCCTTGCGTGGTTGTTGGACCACGAACAGCGCCAAATTTGTCACCTCAAACTATCATATTGTAGGTGAATAAGAAAGAAATGAGACAAAGAAGCGCAGCGCAATGACAGCGTAACAAAACACAGAGTAAACGAATAAGAATCTAGAAGCTAAAAAACGATGCGCTGCAGCGAAGGTGTAGGAAGAAACAAAGCAGAAGCGCAGCGTCAGAATGGAACAAAACTAGAGCAGCACTGGCGAGCAAAGCAGAACCTGAGAAAACAAGAGACGATGAGCCCTCTGACCTTTAAAAAGCCATTTTCATAGATGCACAACGACATTGTAGGTCCCACAGAAGCGTTCAAGTCGACGGCATTACATTCTCTGCATTCTACATTGCAAAAAGTCTACGAGTTATTGAAGTCTACAAGATAGTCTGCAAGATACATAATGTCCACGACATTCAAATTCAAAAAAAAAGAAATCCAAGAGATTTTTTAAAAAAAATGAAGAGCGAGTTCTCAGGCAACACAAAGGTTTAGAAATAGCTTACGGTCAGTCCAAAACATAAGGGAAAAGTCATCAGATTGTGGAAATTGCATAGACGTCTTCTGCCTACATTTCGCGGAGTGCATAATGCTAGAGGAAGTCGTCCCCATCCTCTGAGCACTTTAACATTTAACAGAAAACTTGGCCTAAACTATCTAAAAGAAATTTAACTACTAACTACTTTAACTTCAGCCAAGGTTTTTGATTTCAGACGCTAAGTGGACTCTACGTTTGTCAGTTTGAGAGTGTAATTTTCATTATAGTATGAAATGTTACCTTAAGAGATGATTAGTGAATGGCTTACTTCGAAACGATCGAAAAAATAGATCATCAGTGTTATTTTACCTTTTATAACTGGTGGAAACGATGAACAACTAAGAAGCTTAACGGGAAAATGAGGGAAGGTGAGAATTGAATAGTGAGATAGCGGTGTGGTCGTCTCAGTATTTATTTAAAAAAAAATATGTCCTTGAAATGATCGTGAGAATTGACGTGGGAGAGAAATCAGACACTTTGCGACGATGAACCCTCCGTCACAACAGCTGAGAGCAAGCGGCAAGAACATAACAACGAAACAAAACAGAGGTCGAGGGTCTGGCGGGCTGTGAGCGACCGGATTGATTGTTTGATCAGTGGACATTGACCAGCGCGGATGTCTATGAACTCCGAAATCGCTCAAGTGGAAATGAAAACTTGCTTGAACACTCAGACGGCACCGAATCGCTTCAACTCTCTGCGGCAAGTATGCTGATCAATTGTGCAACTTGGAAATTGTTGCTATAAAATTGTTTTCCATGTCTCTCATTACTTACTACGCTACATAATATTTTTCTCAGAGTGAGGATACTTGAGGAAAACAGGTTGTTATTTGCTCAACTGCATGGCAATGTTCAATCTTTTAAGCTGACACTCCACAATGCTCACCTTCTTCAAAGGCGAAACGCAACTTTGCCAAAAACTTGATTTATAGTTCCGTTGCGGAGTTTCGAATCCTATCGTTCCAATCCTGAACGAACTGAAAATGTCAGTTCATTCAGGAATTGAACGTCCGCCACTTGAGAATCCTCAAGAATTACCAGTCGTTCCGGTCGACCGTGTTCTAATCCTCTCTGACTTTCGTTCACTAACTGCGAGACCCCTTGGAACAGAATATTTTCATACATCTAAGCGATCTCGATTAAGTCCTAGCACATGCAACGACATGAAATGAGGATAAGATGTGGTTCGAAAAAGTAGCCTCGTATATAACAAAGAAGAAATTAGCGAGTTGCACATTTGAAGAGCGGGAGTAGCGCAGTTTTAAGTGGTCACTACAACGATAACGAAGAAGAGCAATTGCACCAATTGTACAAGCCAGTCAAGCCATCTCTTGCCGATGTCGACGTCGAGAAACATCCACTCCACACTCGGAAAAACTTCCAACTTCATTCCATAAGGCGTGTAAGGATCCTCATCCCAGAGGGACTGGTCAACGCCGAACATCCTACCTTCTATCTTTCATTTAAAGGCATCACCCCACGAATCTGAGGTGGTGGAGATTTCAGGTGGAGTATTCGTATACGGGATGGGAGACTACGGAGAGGGGGGTGATTCCGTCCATTTCTTCCTAATTGCCGTAGGAAACGGCCCGGAAGATGCGGCGCCGCACAAGGCTGGCGCGCTCCAACCGAACCCTTTGTAGAAAATAGTGCGCTAAAACGCCTGAAGCCGTATCTCCCGGGCCGTTTTTTTACGGTAATTAGGAAGAAATGGACGGAATCACCCCCTCTTCGTAGTCTACCATCCCGTATACGAATACTCCACCTGAAATCTGCAACACCTCACATTCGTGGGGTGATGCCTTTAAGAAAGAATTCTTGCAAAATGATTACGGTGATGAAATATCATAGAACGCTTCAAACACAAAAAAAAGGAAGCATGAGCAGGACAAGTGCTTCCAGTTCCCCACGAAAGAATCATAGACATCGCAAGAATTGGAGAAGCGGTAGCAGATGTATGCTCTACGACGTGAGCACCTGATTTATGATGTAACAAGGTGCAAGCGTGTATTGTTTTCAAAGCGACGTGATGGGACTTTGGCAAACACCCTCCGGCTGGAATCTAGCTAACTGCTGCGTTGCAATGATATGCTCGCGGTCACATGCTGCTGAAAGCTGCTTCAGTTTTCGGACGCACCAGCATCACACCGAAACGATGACTTTTGAGCGAATTATATTCCAGAAAGTACGACCTGTTGGAGGCTGTGGTGCGTCTTTCCCCATCACGTGTTCTATATCGCTTGTAATGTCAAAGCACGTTGGAAAATGATAAGCTTTTTTGGGACGTTACATGTGAATGTTCTAAGTTTAAAAAAGTCCGTTCATCTGAATTTCAAGAAAATAGGATACCCCATTATCCAAGGATTTACTTCATTTACTCATAAAATCTAAATCTCTTCTTTTTGTTCACCAAGCACGTGTAGAGCTGAATTATTCCCAAATAATTGCCAAAATAGTATGTCTTGAATTATCCGAGATGTGGTGGAAGCCGATGCTAAGTGAATTCTAATGACTGTGTTCCCATCAACAAAAAGCAGAGATTAAAAAATGGGAAAAAGCTAAGTTGAGAGAAGGACTGCGGTTTTCTACCCCTACTTGAAAAGATGAGGAACATCCCAATAACCAGTTTAAAGAGTGCCTTCGAAGAAATTTTTGTCGTTGCGTTTTTCGCCTCCTTGAATAGGGTGATGCGTAGTTCTGATGCCTGTAATTCCTGGACTGATACAGGATTTGTATTTTGGCAATGATAATTGGAAACAACGTATGAAATGCTGCTCAATTGCGGGGAGAATCAAATGTCGAGAGTTAGCCCAACATTTAAGTGCAACGGCACTATGATACCACAGATACTGCGCGAGATCACTGATCACTTGTGATTGTACGTTGATCGATCTTCAATGGTTGCCGATATTTTAATCAAAGAAAACAAGGAATGTATACATGACATGACGTCAACGTACCTTGTACGCGACCTTCGTCCTCTTAAAAAACACCTTGTGTTATTATTGTTTTCACTGCTGCGAGGACCATGCAGGAACGTCCTTTTCACGGTGCTCCCCTTCCCTCCCAACCGGAATGGGAACGCTGCACGGCACTCCTGAATGCATTCACTCCCCCTTAGTTCCATATCGCTGTAGCTACCATTGCACCATACCCAAAGATTATTGCCGATATTTCTTGCAACTGTCCGAACGAGGAGTTTTTTCTGGCAATTCCTTCTTCAGACAGTTGCAAGGACCTTGTTATTTCTCCAAATTTTGCATTTAGCGCAACTTTCCTATCTTGTTACTACTGAGGTAGAGTGATGCTAGATCATCAACACATTCCAGATCTTTCTAATTTCGCATTTGAAGAGCTTTTAAATACTTGCGGAGTTTTTGTTTGCTTTTCTTAAGCGGATTCTAGCTAATTGTAGAATTAAAAGTCACTGGAGTATCAATCCACTTGGGATGCGCCAACACGTTTTACTGGAATTCGTAATCGTTGAGGTTTTGGAACGCGTGTTGGCCCATACAATGACCTGCGGGGGCCATCCGATGATCAAGTCAGTGTTTTTATCCTCCCAGACAAGTCTGGTACCAATTTTTTGACCCCGGAGAGATGAAAGGCTTGGTGGGTGAGCTGTAGGAGAATGCGGAGAATCCCTAATCTCATTCGCTATGTTCTGCTAACGAAACGAGTTTCTTCCAAACTAATGGTTGATAGAGGAGCTACGGTGCCTACGTTAAAGGCATCACCCCACGAATCTGCGGTGGTACGGATTTCAGGTGGAGTATTCGTATACGGGATCGTAGATTACGGAGAGAGGGGTGATCCCGTCCATTTCTTCCTAATTGCCGTAAAAAAACGGCCCGGAAGATGCGGCTTCGGACGTTCCGGCGCGCTGTTTTCCAAAGCGAGTTAGATTGCAGCTTTGAGCATGCGCCGCATCTTCCGGGCGGTTTTTTTTATAGCAATTAGGAAGAAATGGACGGAATCACCGCCCTCCATAATCTACTATCCCGTATAAGAATACTCCACCTGAAATCCGTACCACCTCAGATTCGTGGGGTGATGCCTTTAATAGATATAACGCCAATGGGAAGAAAATCCAGAGATAATTTTAAAAAACTGATCACAAATCTTGGAGATGAAATAAATGCCGTTCGATTATGTTGTGCTGGTAAGAAATCCGCGCTCTCGTGTCGATTCCAGCTGTACTTTTCTCCTCGGCTAGTTCCGCAAAGGATCCGTTCGCTTTTTTTTCCAAATCTCATCGTATTGGAAAAGCTACCTTCTGCATTTGAACACCAGACCAGGAAAAGGAGGAGCCGCTGCTCCAGGTTATTCCCTACGTGGCAAAGGGAAGAGCGCGGGAACACCTCAGGTACCCCGCGGAATTAGGAGGTGCAGAAAGAAAGTGTTTCACCGGAGAAGTTTTTGGGGAGGTTTGCAGTTCATTCATTCAACGGTAAGGGTGAAGGCAAAGGAGGAAGAACAACAATCAAGAGCTCACATATTCCGATCCTATCTCATCACCTAGTTTCTTTGGCCATTCGACATGCTTCTCATTCAAATTTATAACTCACATATCTTGGACGTAGCACACTGGGTGTAGCACAGTAGCGGGGCGTTACCACTCCGGTTGCGCAGTTGCTGGTTCGACACCGCACGCTGACCTCTCCACCGCGTGAGGTCGACGAATTGGTGCCAGATGTCTGGATGGATAAAAACGTTGACTTAATACGTCGGCTGGTCCCGCAACGCGCAGGCATTCATGACCGAATAAGTGTTCGTAAATCTTCAAGATTCTGGATTGAAGTCGAACACGTTCGGTAACATTCATGCCAATAACTTCATTATTTAATTATGATTTAATTGTCAGATTTCAGAGATCCCAAAGGGAAATGCTACTGTTCATTCTAGCGAACACTTCGTGGTTCATATGTAAACGACCTAAAAGAAAAAGTTTGTAGGCAACCACGGGCACCTTTAAGGATGGATGTCTCAGTAACCCAGTGACCCTTAGGAAGGTGGGCTGTAGCTTCTCAGCAGTATATGAGGACGAAGTATTGCAAAAATTTAGTATATGGGAACACAAAGTTGAAAAGGTCATTCAAAGATTGATGGGGATCAAATTTAGAGATGAAAAGCGCTCGTGTTCAGTTCTGGGTGCACTACATAGGCTCATTTTGGTGTGGACTCAGGTCTTACAATCACTCGTTCATAAACACAAGATGTCATCGAGAGTTACATTGATGTTTTGTAGGAGTGGCTCCTTTTCGGTCTATTGAGGATTTTTTATGTCCTGTTGTCTATGATTTGTTAATTCCAAATATGTCGTTTCTTGTTTGATTTTCAGAGATAATTGTTAATTACAATTGACAGATAATTCGATAGATTTGCAGGTAGTAGGACGAACATATTAAAAGCACCTCTTTCGCTGGCTATTTCTGCTATAATGCAGAAAAAAAAGTTTTGCAACTAGTCAAGCCATGAAGTGTCACTGTTACGATTCTTCCAGGGATCGTTGATCGCGGACAATTCGGAAATAAATAAATAAAAAAGGAACGACTAGTGGTCCTTGTACATCACGTGCAAACCAATAATTCAGAGAAAGATTCTCTCTTTCTCTGAATTATTGGTTTTCTTTATTGGTTCTCTGGTTGTGAGTTCAGTTATTTATTTATTTATTTATTTATTGGGCGGGTGTGGTGTAGCGGTTAGAGGTTCCGCTTCCTGCACGATCGATCGGAGGTTCGAATCCGCCTTAGTGCTCACCAAGCCTTTCATCCCTCCGGGGTCGATAAATTAATACCAGACTTATCTGGGAGGATAAAAACACTGACTTGACACATCGGCCAGCCACCGCAAGTCATTGTATAGGCCAGATACACGTTCGTAAACCTCAAACGATTCTGAATTGAAGTGAACGTGGGGGCGCATCCCAAGCGGATTGATTAACGCCAGAAACTTTATCCTCTATCCTTTATTATTTATTTATTTATTTATTCACATACACGAATGGTGCACCAAAAAAAGAAAAAGGAAACACATTTGTCTACGTAAAACACTCAAGGAAGAATCGGCAAACTCATTGTCAGTGGGGCCTGACGCAGTCTTTTTCATGGCGGATGCGCGTCAAACATGTCGTTCTCCTACTCAGGAAAGTGAAGAATCCTCTCATGACACCTACTCCCCAATCCAGAACGCTTAACATCTATTCATCTACATATCAGGATTTGGACGACCAACCCAGCCCAAGAAGGAGCACGTTGGGATCCAGGGCGAATTTGATGAGGGATCCTGAACACAGAGGGTTCATACTATTATTGTTGGGAACCCATGAGCGGTCCACATGCTGAGCAAATGGCAGCAGACATTTGAAAGTTGCTAGTATCAGAGAACATGCTGTTAGACATCAACATCCAAACAGTTGTGCAGAATACGAATAGCAATCTGCGCAAAGTTCAAATTTATACTGCAGAGTTATTGAATAACCAATAAAGGGAACACCTCCTTATATATGTTATTTTTGTGCTAATAGACATTTACATAGCAAAGGATGGAAAGAAATAACGTTCAGGGGTGCTGCGTCGGGAAAGTGCCGACTACAGTATCGAATGTTGAATGCCAGTTAAAGTCATTACTCGGAGAAATTTTTGATGTGGCGTTTTTCTCGGTAATAGATGGGATTCGAAACGATATTTGCAAAAAGCAGAAATACGAATCATCTCCACTAAATCCAGGAATCAAAAACAGCAAAATCTGATGGATTGCATAACCATGCAGCTCCTTACACTCGCTGAGTAAAGTAACGCAACCGCGTGGAGCAGTTTGATGGTGAAATGACTCGGAAAACCAACCATCTGCATCAATATGGGTGGTGAAGTCTCGTTCATTTTTTAGAAAGTTTCTTTGTCTTGTTGTAGAAACTTGCGGTGTTGTGATGATCAATCAGATCATTTTGGTACTGCTGATCCAGCTGTTCTGTAGATTACTGGGGAATGCTCAGTGTTTCGCCACAGTAGAATCGCTAATTCTTCGACAGAAACGAAAAAGACGCAGATCCACGACTGTTTCGTCTTCTTTCGAAGAATTAGCGATTCTGCTGTACTTCCAAGTAAACTGCGGTCCAAATCTTGCTTCAAAACAAAACAAAACAAAACGCCTACAATTTTAGCTTGCTTTTAAGCTGCGTAAGTAGTACTCAATTCCATCCCACCGACACATCTGACCCTATGCGGGCACAAGTACCTCTGCAGCGCGTCCCAAATCACTCTCAAGAATCCACACATATCCCTTCGCGGATTTCTGGACACTTCAAACTGAACCACATTTCTCGTTTTTATACTAAACTCCTTTTATAAATCATGCTAGACGTAAGTAACAGCGTAGTGAAATAGATCTCATAGCAACAATCTTCGGTTCATTTAATTCAGTACCCATGTACCTATCTTTTTAAGCCCAAATTAAGACATTGCCTTCGTCGATGCGGTCTTCTTTAACCTGAGAGTTTGAGTGGAACAAAAAAGTCAACATACACAGTAAAAAACCGTCCAACTTCTGAAGAGCTTGTTTAGATCTCTTCAGTCGATTTTTAGGAGCTGAAGGTCTGTCTCCAGCTCAGAGTAATCGACTGAAGGGATCTCAACACTTCACTAATTTTGCAAGGTAGAAGTAATGGCACAGCCTAGGATACGAGTAAAAAATAAAAGAGCAAGGCACGTGTGCGTATTAAAGCAGTTTCTGAAAGCCTCATTTTTCTCCCAAGACTTTCACAAGTTATAAGCCCTCATTTGTGAGCTTATTGTCTGAACATAGCATTCAAGAGAATTTTCGATGCGAGATCATCTGTATTAGAGGATAGGAGTAGTGCAATGTTCCTCAGTATCACAGTGAAACGGCATCTGCAAGCCTCAACTGGATAGATCACGAGCACCAAACAGGTCACTTTGAGCGACGAGGCAACTCATTACATAGATACGAGCGATGGAATCCGTTTTACGCGCCTTCATTCCACCACTTCAAGGAGCTGCTTCGCAGGATGGACAGATCCCTCTCTTGTTCCACAGATATATTTCTGGCGCGTTTTTAAAGAGGTTTCGCTTCTTCGCTGTGATACTTGAGAATCGCATCCCTAACTCCATCTACCGGTGCTGAGAAATCTAAGCTTTTTTCCTCTAAGGTCATCCTTTGTTCGAATGGTTTGCACGTAAGCAGTCGAGTCCTTTGCATTTGCAGCACTGAATTAAGTGCAGTAGCAACTCAGTACCAAACAGGCAGCGAAGGAAAGCAAGGTTTTTCTTGCAAAAAGGTCTCTTTTTCCGCAGTTTTTTCTCCTAACAATTTCTTCCTTCGCTTTCTGTCGTTTTGCAGAGCCCTTCGTGCAACTATGTCTACTTCCGCTTTCAGCAGAATCTTTTATATCTTTTATTGATCTTTTTGTCGGCGAGAATTGAGCGCTTGGATTCATTTCAGACCTATTCCTAAAAAAACCAAAACAAAAACCAATAATCCAAAACTCTCAGTGAATGTTTTCTCAGATTTCGATGTAAGATATTAGTGGAAGCGCTCTAAAATGTTCGAACTAAATACGTATGGTAAAGCAGTGAAAAAGTTCTTTTTCTAAGCACTTATCGTTTCAGGGACAAGGAAACTTGTCAGTCTGCCAACCCTAAGAGAATCGTCATAAATGGTGCAAAAAATCCTTAAACATGACTTTTCCAGTGCACAGCCATAGCGAGAATACCTGTCTATATTTCGACTTCCGTATGAGTGGATGAAATTAGCCTCTTTTTTTTTCGAAAGAACAAACATGCTGTTTCTTTCGTTAATTATTCCGTAGAGTTTTAATTTTCAGCTTCGAAAAAAAGAGTGGCCATAAATATGTGATTCCTGATCGTTCAGTTAACCTTGTCCTAAACAGTGGTAAACATTAGCGAAATCCTTAGTCTCGAATAGAGTCAGCGCAAGCGCAGTCTTTCCGATGGAATTTCTTCTTTTCAATTCCGAAGTCACACCGACTTCTTCACTCTTTTTCCAACTGATTGATGACGATTTAGAAAGGAAGTGGAGATTGGCGTACGCGATTTCTCACCTCCACTCTACTAAAAAAAATTCTCCTTAACCCTTTTCAAAGAATGACATTCCCAACGTTCCCGAAAAGAGTATCGCTCTAAATGAAACTCCACAGATACCTCAGAATTCCATTAATCGTTCCATTAATGTTTTGGTTCAAGTGTGACTGGGGTGTTTCGGCGCAATCGTTCGTTAAGTTACGTGAAGTGGTTGATAGTAACATTCACACTGTCGCAAAGATTCACGAACTAGTAAAGTGCTGCGATCCCGTTTAGCACCAAGGTTGAATAACACAGAGGGAACGACTTTTTATGGCATGTTTCGGATTTCACGTGGGGGGCAAGAACACTCGAATGTGGTTCAGTCGAGGTGGTCATGATCATCATTTTTAACATGAAGTGGTGTTGCAGGCAAAGAAGCGATCCGACCTCTCGCTGAACTTCCAATCATTCGTTTCAGTGAATGTCAATAGATACTTCACGCGGTGTTCGGTAATACGTCCTCCTTGTCCAACGATGTACTACTCGAAAAACAACCCCTTGATAGTTTCGGAAATAAGTCGTAAGATTTACTCATACGTAGTTATCTTCTGGCTGAGCTAATCTTGTTGTTATATAAAGTGACGAGCTAGAGTTAACTGCAAACGTAATGAAAACAAGAGTCTCAAAGGGATTTAACCGTAATGGCTTCTGTGGGGAGGGGCTCCCCTTCTCAGTCGATTCTCAATTTCTACATCCACACTTATCACTTGTCTTATCACTTCCTACCACAATCCAGCACAACGAATCAGAGAAACGTATCCTAGTTGTTCCAGCGTTCGGAAGTCGTGCGGTACGCTGCCAAATACATTACTTTTAAAAGCTCTTTAACGAGGACAGAAGGTCGCTATTCAGTGTGTTTCCGGTTTTGCATACTGTTCTTTCTTCTTCCATAAAGACTAACAAAGTCAGCTCGCAGTATTCGTTTATTAAGTGCATAAATTTACAGTTATTACACTTTGTGTGGAGGCGTTGTCGTTTCGTTGAGTTTACCCGGGTACGAAAACGTGCCAAATATGAGCGCTTAGAGGAAAAGGAACGACAACTTCGATCTCCGAGAAGGAAGAAAAGTGTTCGGAGAGTGGAGAAGTTGGTTCAAAACCATGACAATTGGGTGAAATGCGAGCGCAATTCAAGCACAGGTACCAGGGCAAAAACGAAACGCGACATTTGCAGAGCGACGCAGAAAAGTCTTGGATTGCAAAGACGAGAAGAATATCCGTTATCTTCTTGTGCCATCCTCGAAGAAAACACCACCGTCCAAAGCGCAATATTTCGGGCAAATACCTGGAATAGAGGGGTTGTGTCGTTCTTTCGCGGACCAGTTCTACAAACTACGGATTCACCTCGTTCTCCTTGCGGTCCAGGTTGTCCTGGCTGACCTGCTGGTCCGACTTCTCCCGGAGGTCCTTGCTGCCCGGGTGGTCCGGGCGGTCCTTGTGGTCCTGGAAGCCCGTCCGAACCTGGTCTTCCACTCTGACCAGCATCTCCAGGAAGTCCTGGTGGTCCAGGTTCTCCGGGAGTACCAGGGTCACCGGGGATCGCAGGCGTACTGAAGGTACCGATCACACACTTTTTTGCACCATGTTTTCAAGAATTTCAGACCACGCGTACCTGAATGCGGGTCGACCTGGTTCTCCGCGGGGTCCGTCTCGTCCATTGTCTCCGGGTGGTCCAGGAGGTCCAGGAGGTCCTTAACAGCCCATAGAGTCTTTTTCAATGAGCACAAAATAAATGCAGAACAAACCTTGTGGTCCTGGCGGTCCGTCGTTTCCATTGCGGCCAGGGTGGCCTGGTTGTCCTGGGCTTCCTAAAATAGGTTATAGTCGAATTTTTGCACACTTATTCTATATATGGTTGAGAAACCAAGATCAAACTCTTACCAGCATCTCCTGGTGGTCCTGGTGGTCCTGGCTCTCCTGGTGGACATGGGTTGCACGGCGGTTCCGTCACCTCTTCACATATCCTTAAACGCTCTTCTTACAAATCAGAAACGTCGTTGCTAGGTGATTTTGTGAGAAAATTTCGTAGTCGGCGAAACAGGTTTATAACGTCTGCAGTACTCACGCTGGTGGTCTTCCAGGAAAACCTGGTGCACCAGGGGCGCCTGGTCGTCCTGGCATTCCATTTTTGCCTGGTGGACCGTCCGGACCCGGTAGTCCCGGTAAGCAGCAACCTGAAAGTAACCCATATGCACAGTGTCGACTAGACCATCGATAAATTTGGCAAACCGAATAATAGTGAATATTCAAAAACATATGAGCTGACCATTCACTGAAATAGGGCTTTTCCTGAGAAACGATGGAATTAAACATAGATTCCAGGGATTACTGCAAAGCCTTCCTGACCATTACATTCACCTTTTGAACATTTCAAGCTCAAATCATGGAGAAAATCCATTATAACAAGATGCAAGTTTTAAAGGAAGTTAGCTCATGGAACAGGATTTTCTCCCACATCCTTTTAATTACTGCCACGAAGTGAATGGCAAAACGTAAAAATGCGAATTTATAAAGATTAAGAAACAAATAAGGAACGTGTTCTAATCCAATGACACTCATAAGAATATTGATGGGAGATCGTATGACCGACCTTGACAAGTGCCCTGCGAAGTTTGCCTCTTATGTCGAGTCTCATTAGCTGCATGAACGAAACCAGGTAGCAGTGATCTCGGAAGCGCTCGATACTCTGCGACCTCCATCATCACGTCTCGCGCCGACAACTTAATTGGGGTGGAATAATTCGAGGTAAAGCATATGTGTGTACATCACCGGCGTACCTTGCAAAACTCCATTTCGCTCTGAACTCTGGCGTGAACTGAGTTGATGTAGTTGTTCACGATTGGCAACGTAATGAAGACAGCGACAATAGCAACAAGTGAGAAAGAGACGGCCGAAAAGGCGACGAAGCGGTAGGCCCGCTCTCGCCGATCTTGGTCCATTCTAGGAGAAGAAATATTAAAAGGAAACAAGCAAGTATGGTTGATAGGAGTAGGAGAGACGAACACGGAGCGAAAACGACCCAGACATCCTTATGAGGACATTTGGATGCTGTGTTCGCCGCGAAGAAGTTGCTGAGGAACTGGATTCACGATGATGGGGGAGGGAACTGCGTGCGAGTGCCTGCATGCCCGGAATTCCCTCTTGTGATACTTCGAAAAGACTCGAAAAACCGCGCAGTAATAGTTCTTCAGGCAGCGGTAGTAGAACTTTGAAGAAACGAAATGGGGAAGTCTTGACTTCAGCGCGGATATGAGATTGTTTAAGCAAAGCACTCTTCGGAGGCGGTACTGCCTCCTGTAGCTAGCCAGCTTTTATATCCATAGTAGATATTTCTTTCTATTAGCTTCTAATAGGCGTGTCGAACCAATCGTGGCCTGGGGGAAGGGTGGGACGAGGTAAGAGACCGTTTCAACGTGCTACAGCCTTTAAAAAAACTGGAGAATGTCGCTACAGCGTTGAATCTGGCGTGTTGACCACGCCCACTCGATGGTGTGAAGGTTGAGAACAGCTGTACATCGAATGCAGAGGAATTCCGAGAAGCGCATGGACAATGTTTACCTTAGCAAACAGTGCGAATGTATTCTGCAAATACGGTGCTTTTTTTACTTCTCTCACGAAAAATTCATCTAACCACATATTTAGTATGCGCATGACATTTTTTCCGAACCCTGCGAATGAATGTAAAATTGCGGCATGATACTCTCAGAGCAGTTATTATTTGTTTCTCTAGACGTATTTTAGAAGATGCTGCTTATTATTTCTAGTTGTTCTCAGCTATCACCTTTTTTTCTTCGTATTTTTTGTATTTGCTTTTTGTAGGTCATCTTGCTGAAATTTCCTCCTACTCTACCTATTACCAAATCGCGATCATTTCAGGTATTTGTAATGTAAAGACGATTTGTTGAAACGAGGAGTAAAATATGTGGTGATCTGACCTTAAATTAAGCTGCTCAAAAAAGAGGAACTGTCATTAGTGCACCCTCTAACCATCTGCCACAGGCATCACATGCCTTCTGAACAACTGAACATCTGCTTACTTTGGAATTACCCCTTGATCAAGGTTCACTTCCTAGCGCGTAGCTCTTGAGCAGACGACAGGTGCTGTATGGAAAAGTAGTGCTCCTAACCAAGCGTCTCGTACAATCCGCAGCACAACTGCACTTTTATGTACGACAATTAGATTTAATTGCATCCATGAAGGATTTGAACCTCTTGGAATGTGAATCAGTAAAGGACCTGAACCTCTTGGAATGTAAATCAGTACAAATGTATCCTCTAACGCTTGCTGACTGTTGCCCTGGCCGGACTGGCTAGATGTTGAGGTGTAAGCATTTCTCCATTTCCTCATTTATTTCCCGATCTTTTTGAATTCAAATTCTTTCTTCTCCCTTTCTAGACCAAATGGTTTTGTGTCACTTGTTATTTTCAAGGGTTTGTTTCAAGGGTTTGGTCGCACTTCTTTCGCGTAATCTATATTATGAGGTTTAAGTAATGTAGATAGAATTACGATACATGTCTATCTGGAAGTTAGTTCCAATTCTATTGTCTCTTTAACAGAAATGACAAAGGACTAAAATTGAACAGTAATAAGATTTAGCCCATGTGTGAAGATGGATTAAACATGAATTTATTGAAAAAGTCTTCAATCTCAAAGCGTATTCCCATTTTATCGCCTCGTTCCGTCTTCGAAAAACACTCCACCATCTCGAGCACAATATTTTGGACAGATACCTAAATGAATGGCTTTTTTCGTGCAAATATTTGCAAAAAAAACACCTACACAACTCCCGAACTACCAATCACCTCTTTCTCCTGCGCTTCCTGGCTGTCCTGGTTGGCCTGGCTGCCCGGGTTGTCCATCTGGGCCCTTCTGTCCATCGCCTCCTGGAAGACCACGTGGTCCTGGCTGCCCTGGAGGCCCACTTGTTCCTGGCGATCCAGGAGTTCCCGGTTCTCCGGGTGGTCCCTAGAGTTGTTTTCGTTACTATGCATGACGTTCCATACAACCCTGTTTTCAAATGAAAGTTTTGATTACCGCCGGTCCTTTCTGTCCTGGAGGTCCTGGTATGGCGGGACGATTCGGTGCTGGAGTTCCTGGTTGCCCAGGGGTTCCAGGTTCTCCGCCAGCACCAGCTTCTCCTGGCACTCCATCGTTTCCTTTAGGTCCGGGAGGTCCTTTTTGACCGGCAGGGCCAGGAGGTCCACCATTGCCAGGTGGCCCTTAATAGAGTTCTGCATTTGTGCACCACTTATGTTCATTTCAGTATTGCATAACCGCCATCTCACATAACAGTTAACCACGGGTCTGATGACGTAAGCGGGTAGTTTTGTGCTCCTGAGGCATTCGGACTGCGTTCCGGCCACGCGACCGCGACGTCCGCAACCGGTTTCAAGCGCGTGCTTCATTCATTCCAGCTATCTACGCACTCGAGCCATACTGGCGGACTGTACTGGGCGCCAGCCGCGAAAGGGTGGCTTTCGGAGGAAACTCGTAGGGAGCGGCGATCTTACTAATCCCAACTTTGTTTCTCATCAGTGATTCACCGACAGAGTTCTATAAACTTGAATGAGTATAGTAGCAAGTTCTTACGCATTCTCAAAGTGCCTATACAGTCGGGGAAAATGCTGATTTCTGCTTTTCTGGGATTTCTGACTTTTCTTGAGCGCTTTTCATAAGTGATGCTTCTACAAAACTTAGGGAAGCGATGTTTCCACACCATACGTCTGCTTCTTATCAAGGATTTCTGTCCGTCTAATTTTCTAGACAGTGAACGTTTCTATTCATGTGTACGCTTGAGCAATGTGTTCCACTGACGGAAAATATGAGTAAGCAGTATGAAGGCTGGGCGTATGAGAACCTTAACTGATTCTTCAGTGAGGGTTAGGAAATGTCTGTGGAGTGGAAGTTGCTCGCAGTTCTGTTACAGTAACTAAACTTGAGAGGAGGTGAGAATGGCGATACGGAATCCTTCGCTTATTGTACGTTTCTAGATCAAACCGTAACCTCTTACTCCTTTTCAAAGTCAAGAATATTTGGAATGTTTGATATTGTTTGTTTGGATATAAGAGAGGTCCCTTCTAGAGAAATAAGGATCTTATCAGTCGTTTTCGTAGCCTCTTCATATTTCTTGCAACTGAATGACTGTTTTGCGTTTCTTTCTGTAACACTGCTTTCAATTTCGGAAAGAATCAGCTGATTATTTAAAAAAGCGCATTAGGGAAATTTGAAAAGAGCGTTTTCTAAGATGAATTTAATGACTTCTTTAATGACTTCTTAAATAAAACGAACACGCGAACAAATTTTTTTTTGCTCAATTGACTTTCGATGTGAGGACTCTCACAAAAATTAGATTAAAACATGGTGGAATTTCTATAAACGTAGGTTTGTGACTTAATATATTTTCGATTTTCTAACACTGTGCGAATTTTAAGCACGAGATTACGCACAAAACTAGCAGTATGCCAAATGAGAACACCACTGCCACTGGAAAACGATCGCGCTCACTCCTTAACACAACTTACAATATTACGGCACCTACTTCTTAGTTTCGGAAAAAAATGCGCTTGAAGAATGTTCGAAAAACCTATTCCCAATTGAATCGTTCGATTATTCTCTGCAACTGGAAAACACAAGATTCTAAGGGGAAAGTAATCTTTGGTTTTCCTTTTTTTTGTTCTCTTCCGAACTTTTGCTTACTTTACACCGAGTAGCTGAAACTAGGCGTTCCAGCTGATTGCGTGATACTCGTCTCGAAGAGGGAACGAGAGAGGATTTTGAAGTAAGCAAACAAGCCGAAACCACATTAACTTTACGTTTTGAAGCACTTCGTGCAATTTGTCTTGTAACGGAAATTTTGTCATGGCAGTAATGAGTCGACGGTTATAATTAGATTAATGGGAGCAGTCAGCTGTGCGATGCAATGAACGGTGTACTGGTCATGGAACGCGTTGTCAAACCTTCCCATTACGTTCGAGCTAATGACTACGCTTAGAAGAATCGGTCGCGAGACAAGCATTAGAACGCAACCAAGTTGTTCAACCGCTTCAAAGCGGCCTTGGGATAAAAAATAGTTTGCTACGAAGCTTGCGGTTGCACTTTCGCATCGTTGCGACGTGAGACTCGTCATTGCACTTGCTACCGGCGAGGGCTGGTTTATCTTCGAGGCGACGGTGGTCGAACTAGAAACACGAGCACATCTAGATGGGGTTCATCGTCTTCTGCCGAATTTGCACTATTATGTGAAATTTTGAAAAAAGGCATATTAGACTGGATTCTCACAACAAACCTTGCTCTCCTGGAACTCCAGGTGGTCCTGGTGGTCCTGCCGGACAAGGGTTACAAGGTGGTGGAGCAATTTGTTCGCAGACCTCAAACACTCGATCGACGTTGTAAAAGCGCAGAATTACATGAACATATCACAAAAATGAAACAGCTTTCTCTAGTTGATAAAAAACCAAGAACACACCCTTGGTGGACGTCCAGGGAATCCTGGCGCTCCCTCAGCTCCAGGTCTTCCAGGTCTTCCATTATTGCCAGGTTTTCCGGGAGCGCCAGCTTCTCCCGGCAGACAACATCCTGGAATGTTGAATAGCTGTTTTTTATAAGGCCTCACTCCCATTCTGATGAATTTTGAGCTCATTTGTTTCTTAAGCAAATAGAAAAAAAAATTCCTCTTCTTAACAATTATCTATGACTAAGTCCTACAACCAAACTACAAGCCTCTAAATTCCGAATGTTTTTTTTTCTATTCTATGCTGGTGGACTCACCTGCACATACTCCCGCCTGCCTTTTCTCTCTCACTCCATTTGTGGCGTTATGTAGGAGTGCCGCGTCGCCATCCACAATGTGCATACGTCCGTCGTTTTTACGGTCGGGAGCAACAAGATGGCGAATTTCATCGAGAGATTTCTGCAGTTTAACGAATAAGATACTGCCTATCAGATCCATGGGATACATGGATTACCTGGCAATCATCCAAGTCGCGTTCTACCGTATTTCTTATAAAGTTTGCATAGTTGTTTGTCATCGGTATGGTTACGGACAGAACCAAAATGGCAATCAGAGTGAATACGGTTGCCGTGTAGGTGACAAGGCAAAAAGCTCGATCCCGAGCCTCATTCATTCTCGAAGTAGCGACGCTGAAGCAAAAACAATGATTGACCCAGATTTCGCTATTCTAAGTACAATACACGAACTGAAACTCGCTAATTTCGGAAAGTATTTTTGAATTGATTTGATCAGATAGCAAGTAGCAAAGTTGCAGAGAATCGCTTCAGCATTACATAGGTCAGACGTTCTCATTACGTTTTCGTTATAAAAAAAAATTAGTAGAATTGGAGACAGCGCTACTTTGTGATTTACATATATTTTAAAATTTGTGAGCGATAAAATACACCTTTTACAACATACTTATATGTAGCGAAAGTGGTGCGTTAAGAAAAACATAAATAGTGTCTTCGATGTAGAAGAAATCTAGAATATTTCACCCAGAGCTAAAAAAAATCTCGTTATTCTAAACGAGACAGTTGGAAAAGGAAGGTTTTTGTGAAGCAGCAAATTTCGAGCCAAAAAGAACACTGATGCTTGGCAGGGCATTCTGTTACCTTTTATAAGATCTGCATTGTGATAAACAATGTTCCAAAGGTGTGTCCACAACACGCTTGCTGCGCCATCTTTCAAAACACTATCATCGCTCAAGTTGTAGTAGGTCTCCCGTTTTGAAAGTGACTCTGAATGTTTTTCTAAACAAAAATCGTCGAAAGACGTCAATTTTCTAAAATATTCGGAACATTACCTATCCGGTTGATTTGTCCGGGGTGACGTGATCATGCCTCGACGAAGCTGCGCTCCAGTTGTTCATAGAGACCAAAAAGCGTCCCAGATGCTCTTCTAGAGATGCCGAGAACTACACAGTTACAGGGAAATATGAAACGAAGAATGGTAAGAGTCGTTGAAATTGCGGAATCAGTATGAAGACAATGAGCTCAATGATACGTTACATTTTGCGTGGTGGTCTACTAAGAGACAGAATCAGCAAGTTTTGTCTAGATATTATCCTCAGAAATTCTAAAAACCTTGTCAAATGAACTCTTTTTCTTCGGCGACGTCAGAGACACAAAACGTCTCTCTCAGGCACCTATTTCCCATCCATACAACCAGCTTTTTATCACCTTCTTCCGTTCCTAACATTCGCCTGTTTCACAAGTATCACATCATTCGTAGGTTTCACGTGAAGGCAACTTCAGCTACAAAAGGTTTGAACTTACAGGATTTGGATAATTCTCATCCCCGTTACTTTTGAAACTTATAATGTGTCGTGTTCCCAACGAGAATTTTCGCATGCGTAATATGAAGCTGTTAAATGCGTCTTTCCCTCATATTTCTCTTGAGGATTTCTCCTTCTCGTACGGCTAAAACTTTGAGAACACCACGAAATTTCCTCTCAAAATTCTTATCAGAAAATCCCAGTGAATTCGCCCGATTCTATTTAATACATTGTGAACTATATCCCAGTTGGAAAGCTGAATGATCAGGGATCATGATCGGAGGCATGCTCGAGAAATATGCGGGGGCTCTTCACCCGCTGCCCATTTTCGTTCACCTTCTTAAAACTACAAATCCCAGATTTTCATGGGAGCGCTTAAAATTTAAGTCTCTGCTCACTTTCTGTATGTATCCTACGAGAGGAGATGCTTGTAATTATTTTTGCCCTGACTGTCGCGACGGGCGCAGAGAAACGAAGCAGTATGTTGCTCGCAGAGAAAATATTTACGCTGCTAGAGACTCTCAGAGAAGAATAACTGCTGCTGCCGCCTGTACTTCTCAGCATTTTGATTACCAGAAGTCGCTCCTTTGCGGCCAGCTGAGCTCAACAAATGTTACCTATCCAGCGCGCGCTTTTATGTGGTTCTTGTGTCCCGACAGATATTTTTGTGTGGACATTTTTTCATCAGTCAGTCATATACGCAGCCATTCTCAAATGATTTTTTAAAGTTTTTCTACTAGATATCAGCTAAAATACAAATCTCTGATTGCAACATTTGGACGATAAATTTGTTCGATTCCTGAAGAGTCAAATACATTATATATATACATATACATATACATATACATATACATATACATATATATATATATATATATAATAAATACAAGTGTTGATTCGACTATAATATATATACATATTCTGGCAGTTTTGATTTTGGTCCCAGTGATAACGATAAATGCGATGTATGATTGTTTGGTCGTTTTGACATTCACACCCGTATGGTGCGAAAAAGAGACATTTTTTCATTCGTACCGCCATTTGTGACTGGTGGAACACATACGCAATTTTCCTTGAAAACTCTGTGTTGGAAAATTCTGATATTTATTGTAAGTCGCACTTAGATCATATCAAATTTATTGCTTGCATTTAATTTTTCTGAACTTAAAAAAAGTAAAGATTTTTCGCGAAATGGTTAAGATTCTTGTATAGCTATACGTTTCGATGATGCTAATAGAAAACTTTGGAGGACCGCGTAGTATTAGCAACTTCGAAAGTTTAAATAATCCGACTTTGCTTTTTCTCTCTTTTTCTTATTATTTTTCGTTCTCTGCAAATTTATCCATAGTGCAGTTGGCGTGGACCGTGATGGTGCTCGCAAACAGCTACGGTTTCGGTCGAGCGGACCTCAGCCTCAGATGTTAGTGTGCTAGAGAGCAGCACTAACATCTGAGGCTGAGGTCCGTTTAGTTTTTCTGAAGCATTTTACAGCTAATTGTGAATTACGCCGGTATGGTCATGAAAAATTTTCCTAGGTGTATCTTTCATTTTTGGAAAAAAAACCAACCGGTTACGTAATGGGTAAAAAAAATCAGAGTGGTAGCAGTTGGATCTAACCAGGTAACTTCTAGGCTCAGCCATTGATTACACTCCTAGCAGTTAGGTTAGAACTTAGAGTCTCGTAATTTCTCAGTTCTTCAACTCAGCCATGAAAAAATGGCGTGCAACCTACAGGCTGCTGGTAAATTTAGAATTTGTTTTCAGTGTAATGAAACCTTCTAGTTCTCAAAAGTCTGAAAATTGTTGATGAGACGGAGCGAATAGCACGCGAATTTTAGAGACTCACAGGGGAGTAGATAATATCGACCGCTAACAAAGAGATCTATACGATACGCACACTTAATGGGCGTCAGTTCGATTATGCTGTAACTGCGCTGGTGAATCGGCCCTTCCGATTGTTTCCCCTAGAATCGCGCTCTTGTCAGCCGATCGAGATGATTTTGCTTCATGCCAATCGTTTCATCTGTTATGCTCTATATCATAGAAAACTACGGTATTTACCTCAAGACTGGGGAGCTTACTGTTTGAACATCATTCGGCGCATATGAACAGGCGCTCCCTTAAGTTCTGCTATTTGCACCGTATTTCTTGGGCATATTTGAGAACCGATTGAGAAGAAAAAAGTGACTTCTTTTTTCTCTCTCCTAATCCATTCTCAACGTTGTCCAAGAAATACAGCGAAATGAGTTAGTAAAAATCAAACTTGCTAGATGTTGACCAAACAGTAAACTCGACACGAGAAATCTGGTGACTCGTTTCGGTTCTCACGTCATACGTCAAGTCTGAACACCCGCACTGGAACTCAAATCGATGCTCTCCCCGAAGCACTTACGAAAAGTTTCCTCACTTGTTCAGCTGCTGAACTACCACCGGACTCTAAAAGAGTTCGTTGGAGAGGAACAGGAGAATGTAAAAGAAACATAAGGAAAACGGAGAATATAAGGGTTCATTTTTTAAGTGGCTGTAGTGACTAATACGACGTGGTTTTCTAAGACATTCATGTCCTCAGATCAAGTTTTAGATGTGGGTAAGATACTGGGCAGAAATCTGCGCACAATTGACATAAAATAGGACCGACAGTTCAAAGACACACAGTTCTACGAAACCTACGGGCTGTAGAAGAATGCGCACTTTTTAATTTGGTTTGGTCAGTTTAAAAGGTTCAAATGCGCCGCTTGATGACGTCCACTAATTCCTTGGGTGCGTACACGGTGAGGGTCGCTTTGAACAGGGATCACACTTCGTTCCCAACGTAACATAGCATAATCGCGTCAAACCGATCGAGATTGTGGCGCGCCCGTGGCGAAACGCCTGCCCTGCTCCGCAGCGCGATCGACATGGTTTCGCAACAAGAAGGTCCGACTTGGATTCAGATCACACCTCAGTGAGTCCAGGGTATCAACACATATTTATCAGAAGAACTTTGTTCGCAACTGCCAGTTTCAATCAGTTCACTACAGCTTTGTTTTCGAAAGTAAAAAAATGGGAGCAAAAAGAAAACATAATTTCTAATGTGGAGATTTTAGTGAGCTGTAGCCAAGAATGCTGCTGATGTTTTTTTAAACAACGTTTCGATGTCATCGCGTTCGTCAGGGAATGAAAAGTCGGAAGTGGTTTATCCTCAGAAGCGTCTAATCACACAACAGAAGGTGTTTGAGCGGTTCGCATGCTTGATGGACAACAAATCGGTTAAGTGTCACCTAAGAAAGACTGGAAGAGTTTCCTCGTGTGTTTCCACATTTTGGAGATCACATTCACAAAAATTCAAAGCGTATACGTTAGATGTAGAGAGGGTACTGCTTGATAATCAACGATAATCGTCAGCTAGTATACAACACTAAAAATGAAGTGGGTGATGGATCACGTGACTGTTAGTATTCGGTAATTTTAGCTAAATCCACTCTATAATCCTCACCATTATTTCTTCAAGTATTTTGAATTTCGGTTTTTTTTTTCTAAGAAAAAACTACTTCCTACGCCTCGCGCTTCAGCAGCAGGTGTGAAAGGATGAAAAGCAAAAGACAAAAGTAAAATTTTTTCCAGCTATGAGAGAGGCAGGTGTTGCGAAGTGGTAAGAGGTTCCGCAGCGCCTGCAATGTCGATAGTCCAGAACTGCTCTGGTCCATCCGATCCTCTCATCCTTTTGGGGTCGATAAACGGCTACCGGACCTGCCTGGGAGGCTAAAAACACTGACTTGACGCATCGACTGCTTCTCACAAGTTATTCCATAAGTCGCATGAGCGATCATAAACTTCCAGTGTTGGCGCAGGGACTGAACAACGCCAAGTACTTTCCCCCTGTCTTTTTTATTGAATGGTGACTTGCTAAATGTGGTGAGTAATCTGTCTGTCGAGTATCCGCTTGGTTTCTCACCATATCATCTCCGTTTCCGAAAGAACGTTTGGTGGTAAGATCTCTGCTTGAAAGACTTAGCCGTACTAACTCAGGGTAAGTAGTCAAAGTGACTTGCTGAGTTGTGATGGCTCACGATAATTTGGGATTTTATCCCCAACAAAGAAAACGGTGGTTCAGTGGTAATGTTTATCAAATAGATGTAATGAAATTAAGAGCACAGAAAAAATTGCCGGCTGCTTCGACTAGTACAAAAGCAACATTATTACAGACGCGCCGCCTCCTTGCCACATGGTCGGCAAGGAGGGGACAGTATGGCAACGAACATTACAAATCATCAATTTTCACCTGTGTCTTACTATTAGGTTGAGTCATGAATAACTTCTGGTACATGGTACCTGTTGTTACTGTTTATGCATACAATGCGTTACTCAGACGAGAGATTTTTGTTATACCTACGCAGGCAGAAGTTCGGATTACGTTCAATTTTTTGTTCACAATGGAAATGAAGAACCGAGAAGTACATCTACCCCATGCGAGAATTTAAACAAAGTAATACTGCTGCGGCTGCAGCTTAAAAATACGCATGCATGGTGAAGAAGTGTTAACCGACCGGGGAAAAAGAAATTTGCTTGTCAAATTCTGTTCTGGGGATGCGACCCGAAAGGATGAACAAAGGAGGAGGAGATCGCCCTTCGAAGTTCGATGACTATATTTTGAAATCAATATTGGAACAAAATCCCTTTCAAACAACGAGAGAGTTAGCAGAGAAGCTCAATGTGTCACAATTAAATTTTTATTTCTCATGTTGTTGGAAAGCAAATGTATAAAAAAACAACCTGATAGCTCATGTGATGAGAGATTAAAAATGAAGGTGTTCGACAGAGTACAGCGAGGTTATGTTAAGTTCACATCAGCGCACATGTGGTGGCCATACACGTTGTGTGTGTTATGCTGGGATTAGAGTTGAGCCTTGGTGCAAATTTTGCCCCCTGAACCGTTTTGCACTATTTTCTCGTGATGTTTCCTCTTCCTTGAAAACGCCTGGATCTTGAAGAAAGTAATGCGCTTAACATCTTAAAGATTTCTAACTAAAAGCTCAAAACGAGAACAATTTCCAGCCAATTTTCTTCATCAGCAGTGAATCTAATGAAGTGATAATTTAGTTCAGTGGTTCAAAAGGTCATCGAAGGGTCGCATTTACAAATATGTCTGGATTTTCCCTCCCCTCTCTTTTCCCTCCCGAACTGTAAGCCACACCTTAAATCTCGTCAAAGTGCTTCTTTAGATACAATCTTTGTAAATCAGTTTCATTTGATTTTTGCTTGCCTTACCCGTGAATGAATCCCATGTCAATGAACTTATACGTAATTATATTAATCATTTTGCTTTTCAAGGAAGGATTATACCACAGCGCTTGCTTGTAGCTAAAGTAAATGGACGCAGCAGTCTTCCGGAATGTTGCACTACCAGAGACTGCTTCTGTCACGCCTTATACCCTAATGCTGGTATTTCTATGCTATCGCCAAATGTGAGCAGTGGAAGAAAGCTAGTAACCGGCTGTAAATAATCTACAAATATTCAGTTAGTGCTACGCTCTGGAGCATTGTTTGGCAAGAAACTAATCAGCGCAGCGCGCATCTCAACTCTCCGCATCCACATCAACAGTGGTGTCGGCACATTTGGAACAGGGAAATCACTACATCACAATAGAACAGATGATTTCCTTCCGCTGCAAACGATCATAGAACTGTCTTCTTGGAGGTACCGCGGAAAGTTATTCGATTACAGGAATATCCAGGAAATCACAAGATGAATCTTTCGGATGCTACACTCTCCACGTAACTTTGTTTCTGAAGGGAAATTAGAATGAGTACGATTTTCGTCACAAAAACCCCTCCAGAAAACGTGCATGTAGGAACATCGTAGGCCTCCAGCCGCTCGAGTATTACAGTCTAAATTACATCTTCTTTTTTAGGCAAAAGATATAGGTTAGACCACAATACTTGGGAGGAAGTAGACATTTAGGTACTTTTACCATTCATATCACATCATGTTCTCTCTTAGTTGGTAAGCTATGGCCAACTGCATCAGAAAAGTTTTCTTTCCTTCTTAAAAAGTTCAACTGTCACTTTTAAAAACGCATCCCATCGTCTACACAATCTTAAGTGGGAGCTCAGTCCGATACAAATGTATTCAAAGTACACATGCAAGAACACACCACTTCATGTTATAAAGAACACACCCATTTCATGTTAAAGCCAGCACATGTAACAAATCCAAATTCAAACAAATTGCAAATTTACAAAGAAAGGTCAAGTAAATACCCAATAAAGTTCACTGAGAACAAGTCATGATTGTATTGTATATTCAAAGTTCAGCATGAGAGGGATCATTGGCATCATTTTCCTCTTCTTCATCGAGAATGTCATCTAACACCTCCATCAGGGCTTTCAAGCGATTCTTAGAATTTTCCAATTCCTCGTAAGACTTATCCAGTTCAAGTGACATCTGAAATCACCATGTACATATCCAAGAGAATTGCAAAATGATATGTTAAAGCACTTATTTTTTCGTTAAAAAAATGGAAACTTGTGAAGATGGAAAATTTATGTGCAAG
This sequence comes from Necator americanus, assembly GCF_031761385.1. NCBI lineage: Eukaryota > Metazoa > Nematoda > Chromadorea > Rhabditida > Ancylostomatidae > Necator > Necator americanus. Next base: position 22,672,553 of record NC_087373.1, read on the forward strand.
CAAACTCGAACACAAAATCAACAAAAATCAAATCTTTTGCGATATCAAAAAGGTCTTATTCCAAATACGCTTCAGACAGTTAAACACATTGGACTTCTTGAAGGCGGTATTCGGAGAGATTTTCGGTATTAACATGAAAAGAGCTTTGACTGTATTAACATTAACAAAATCTATATACACGCAGCCTTCACCTGATCTTTCCTGTAATGCCTACAAATACTATTTCTACAACGATAATAATCAATATACGGTGTCAATAAATTTAAGCAAGATTTGAATTGAGTAGAAAACAGTTTTTTTTTCAATAATATTTTATAATGAAACATAAAGTACATACGATAGGGTTATAAAAGGAATAGAATCAAAAGTGTCACTGTTTGGTTCGGATTTTGGGGTGGAGGCGTCATTGGACCACACGTTTTTGAAAATGAGACTGATCAAGCAGTCACTGTTACTGGTGCTCGATATCGCGACATAATAACCGAGTTTTTAATGCTTAAATTTAATGAAATTGATGTGGAGGAGATGTGGTTTCAGCAAGATGGTGCGACATCCATACACCCAGCGAAACAAGCCAATTACTGCATGAGAGATTTTCTGGTCGTGTACTTTCTCTCGTTTCAGTGATCGACGAAAGAGTGCGTATGTGCCAGCAAAGCAGCGAAGGTCATTCGCCCGATGTGGTATTTCATACATAACCCTATCGTATGCACTTTATGCTTCAATTTAAAAAAAAAATACAATTGAAAAGTGTCCATTCTCTTTAATTTAAATCTTCCGTAAATTTTGGAACAAACTGAAAGAACAAGTACTTCTATAATTCCAATTTCCCCTACAAGCATCAGTAGAAGATTCACCTGACAGACTGCAGTGCATCAGCAGTGACCTACGTAGTTTGTCTGCCTGACACTGACTCATTTGATTTTTGTCCTGTTCTACTCAAAGGCACGTTCTGCTGTCACTCGAGCAAACATGCGCCACACAAAATAATAGTTTCTCTGATACCAGAAAAAAGCGGCTCAGCCAGCAGGTAGGAGACCTTGTTTTTAGAAGAAACGACCTCGAAAATGAGATTCCTGGAATGGAAAAGTGGCACACAATCGAAGCAAACAAATTTTCAAATACAACACAACACAGCGCATCACTGCCGCATACTCATACTTGGGGGCTGCTTAGTTTGGTCACAAGTATGAGCTGATAAATAGACTTAAGATATTCCTAGCCTGAAAAGCTGTGACGCGTACTTGGTGCTCATCTTCACAGCATTTTCCTTTTTAATTATGGTGTTTATATAGTCTCTGCATCCGACCGTTTCAAAGAGAAGACCGCGTTTTCTCACACAAATAAACTATTCAAATATTGTTACTCAAAATTGTAACTATCGAAAACTATAAGTAATACCCTCTTATTCTACGAATGCAAAGAAAGGCACATGTCACTTACATTGAAGCTATTTTCCAGTTCTTTATCAATGTCCTTCTCAAACTTCTCAGCCATTCCGCGCCAATAAGATGACGATGGTTGCTCGCACAAAAGATCCTAAAGTTAAAAAATAAAACAATGCATCTATACCAGAACAAACTTTAAACATCTAACCGTTGCTGCAATAGGCGGCGCTTCCTTGATAGTCGAAATGTCTGTCTGGGCGGATGAAGATCCAACCTTAAAGAGGCCAAGATTCTAATAGTAGCTTAAATTCGGCGAAGCTGCTACACACTCCTTTTCTGGATTACAAAGAGAATCTAAGCGAGATCGCATTCATATTCATGAACTATACTAGCTACATATACCTATTAATGGAGGAGATCACTATTGTTCAATTTTGTGATACGCTCCTTAATAGCAAATCTGAATATATACCACTACTGCGGCCTGAGTTCCTCGGTTTTCTTTATCATGAACACTTGTGATAACCGGCGTTGCTTTGCTTTTTCCATCCGATTTATCCTGAAACGAATATATCTATGCTGCTTTGTTCCATCCTACTCACAGAATGAGAAGTACTACATAAATGTGCAGAAACGCTTTCATCTACTTGCTATTCATCAAAAATAAATAAACACTTCATAAAATACATTAATTAGTCGGAACTGAGAAGATCCGCGTTTGAGTTTGAGCCTTATTTTCAAGCATCCATTCCCTACAGTATATATATATATATATATATATATATATATTTTTATATATATATATATATATATATATATATATAATATATATATATATATATAGTGCTTCGAGAAAATTCTAATTAGAACTTCATGAAATCACGCAATATTCTTGCTAGGAATTTGCGCCCGCTTGTGATCTTTTTTATCAATAAAAAATAACTAAACCCGAACAGTAATGCATAGATTGATCTCACCTAAATCTACTTAAACGAATGCGCGGGTGGTCGCATAACGGCATGCTCGCGGATTGGCGAGGTATGGAGTCTTAACTAGAAGTACGCTGCAAACTCCTTTTGATTTAAATGGAAGTATTTGGAATTTGAATAGTGAGTGGAGGGGTCAGGGTCACTTCTGCTGTTTACTATTACCTAGCACAGGTTCATTGAGCTGTTGTTTCTAAAGTACTTCCTCTACTGTGAGCATAGATGTATACCTACTAACGTTCGTCTAATGTCTTGCACACGACATCGTAAGTTACTTTTTGAAATATGAATAGAGCTGACACTGTTGGTTAGAACTTGTGACATGTGTTAGCATGGGCCCGAGTTGGGCAGAAAATTCAATAAGCCTTCCAACTTTCAGAGGGCACAGTCCAGTAACCTGCTGATAAAAAAAGTCATCTACTGAGGTCGTTCTTTGCTACATCCAAGAATCACTTGCTTGTAATCATCCATTCAATCTCACTCTCGGAAATCCCTTTTCTCTTACTTTTCTTTTTTGTCTTTGTTTTCAAAAATGTGTGAACTTGAACTGTGCCTGAGTTTGAAAGATATCTATCTATCCATGTCATTCTTCTATGTACAAACATGTTTCTTGCGGTATATGATGATTCGAGGATGAACCATCTAAAACAAATTGAATGAAACAGAAGTCGGACGTTAACACAAATATGAGGCTCGAGAATATCTGAGAGAAACTTATTTTAAGTGGCCATCAGATTTTATCTGCAAAACCCTGGGAAAACTGATAAGTAAACTAATTAGTATTACGATTTCAACGTTAAGCACCAGCTAATTCGCTCGATTTGTGAAAATTCATAAAAAGTAGTAATTAGATTTTAGATTCATGTGACCAGGCGACAAAGAAGAAGTCTCAGTGATTCCTGGAGTTTCCCTTCGACATCAGCAGAAATGCTCCGAGAAACTCTTCGGGGTAGAAACTCTTCAGTGTCGTGTTAATGAAAGCGTTTAGTACTTTTTCAACGTTTTCCGTGAGCAGGTATGCAAGATTATGTTGCTGTGCTACACTAGTCCTAGAAGGAACCTTTAGAAAAGAATCTCTAGCAGAGAATAAAGTTGCGTAGATTCGAAGGGAACATACGAGTGCCTCAGCTGAGGAGATTTCACAAGTAGTTATCTTTATTGCTTTGAAAGAGCTTGGGAATCTTCTAACTCCGGGGCTAGTTCATACATCAGAGCTTGTAGCGAGCCACCTTGCCTCAACGCGACCGCCCGCGTAACCTTTCAAGTAGAATTGGATGAAGCCGCCACAAATAGAATAACGCGTAGCAAAGCGCACATTTCTCAAACGAATCAAATACATCGGTGCTGAAGGCTGCAAACAAGAAATAGCACTAGAAAAAGCTCTTCGTGCTGATAACGAGTCAATTTTGTCATTGTGCATGATTCTATAGTTACTTATATAATTGAAGCATTTCAGCAAAACTGAATTAAAGGTCATATATACCTTCTTCGCTTGAAGAACTCCCAAAGACGGACTGTTACAGCTATTTGTAACCTGCTTCAGACCAACTCGTAAAGTAGCCATAACCTGTTGAAAAGTGGAAGTGGGACTCGTAAATTAGCAGTAAAAACCAGACATGTAGCGAAGAGCGCACTGCAGCCGCACCATTAATGGATAGCAAAATTTATGAAACAATAGATTGAGAATTATTAACACAGAAACACATTGCAAATATGTTGAAAATGAAAGTCTAAAATATAGAGGTACTAGTAAGTAATTTATTTCAGAGGAACTAAATGACATCTGAGCGAAACATAAATTTATATTCATGCAATAGAGGAACGACAGAGAACAAACGAACAATTTAAATTACAAAAAAAAACAACTATTTAAGGAGAGAGCACCAATCGATGATTGTGTTTAAACACCTCCCAAGAACAACACCCGAGATCCAGCTCACAAGAATAGAAAAAGATAAGAAAAGACCTAAGTATGGACAACGACACTTGTTTCTTCACGCGACAAAGAACTATATCCTGCCAAACGAACTTTCAAGGATTACGATCAAACTAAGCATGAATCATGTAGGATCTCTTTCGCATGTTTCCTGCGTAGTCTGGACGTCGGGAATTTGAAGAACCTCTTCCAATTGTGAATAGAGAGTATCATGTTTTTCATCCAATGCTTTCTTTTCCATTAAATTCTGCTGTGTCATTGTCCGAATCTGAAAACATGATAGCTATATAAACCACATCGCTGATTCCTACTCGTGAGCTCATAATTGGCTGTGAGAAGGCCTATTCTCTGGAAGAATACAAATAACCTGTAGATTTCAAATGATTAAAGGCATCACCCCACGAATCTGGAGTGGTACGGATTTCTGGTGGAGTATTCGTATACAGAGTTGTAGATTATGGGGAGGAGGGTGATTCCGTCCATTTCTTCCTAATTGCCGTAAAAAACGGCCCGGAAGATGCGGCACCGCACAAAGCTGGCGCGTTCTAGTCTAACTCCTTGTAGAAAATAGTGCGCCAGAACGCCCGAAGCCGTATCTTCCGGGCCGTTTTTTACGGTAATTAGGAAGAAATGGACGGAATCACCCCCTCACCATAATCTACTATCCCGTATACGAATACTCCACCTGAAATCCGCAACACCTCACATTCGTGGTATGCTGCCTTTAAGCAGATCTGAAGCTAATCCATGTTTGAGCATCGATACGCTAGCTAAGTCGTGATATTACTAATGTCTGTAATTCTGTGAGGTGTGGGTAGAAATTGTTTCCGATAAGAGTGTAAGAGAGCAAAAAAAAAATCAGATAAAACACCTGGAAAACTACTACTTGCTTCTGAAACACTTTAACATTTCCAAACTTTCTACTCATCACTGTCACAGCCTCCTTCATAGCTTGTTTTCAATTCTCTATAGTCACGCAGAATATGTCAAACTAGGTAAGTTCGATATGTTTGGCGCGAGATGTGCTCCTTCACTACATCCAACAGAAACACCCATTTGTACTAATCAAATTCCTCAGTTTAATGTTTCGCGCTTACCCAATGAAACACATCTGCCGCCGAGCATTCGTATAACTATACTATAACGGATTACATTGCATTACATTACTTGAAGATAGGAAGAACACAATGTTGCATAAAAGTGCATCAATGAACATCAATAAATGCTTCATCAGCACTATCAAGATATTAGCTCAGCAAACAAAATTGTCTGGGGAAAATGTAGTTGGAGGGGGAGGGGGAGGCACACAGTGGCGCCCTTATTTCTCGACGCTCTAATTTACTTTTTCTCTTGGGAACTTAAACTTACATGTCATAGATCTCCTAAGATTAATGCTCACGTCTTAAGGCCCCGATTGATTTATTATCGAGAAATAAGGATGCCAGTGAGTGCCCCCTCTCCCAACTTCATTTTGGCCAACACAAAAATCAAAATTTTGGCCGCATACTCATGCATGTTTACCAACTTGACAACTAATAGTGCACATAATAGCAAAAAAAAAAACCGACCTTCTCGACATTCTCCCGCAAGACGTCCAACTCATTAGCTCTCTGCGTCGCGACTGCACGCCAAAACAACACCTCATTAGATCCACCGCATTTTTGAGAATCGTCGCATAGAATTGCTAACTCAGTAGACAAAAGGACATCATCACATGAAATCTATGATTCAATTATTATTTAAAGCACAATGTAATGCATGTGATATGAAGTGAACTTCACAGCTAAAAAGTGATGAAACATACCTCCGTCTGAACACAAACTGTTCGATGGGACGGCTGATGGTCGTATTTGCATGACCTGTCCTCGTAGATACAAAAAGAAGCAGTTTCGGACTCAGAAATCTCCTTAGCTATTCTGAGCATGGTGTCACAGCTCTGCGACTTTCAAATACTCATACCTCGCGCCGTCAAGAAATTGTACGCAGGCTACAATGGCATCTGGACAAAAAGGACGAGAGGCGCCCGCTCCGCGCGCTGCTTCGCAGGGCTCGGCGCGCCGAAATCGCCACAGAGCTCCTCAGTGATGCGTTCTCGACAGAGTTCCGGGATTTTTTTTGGATGTTCTGTTGTTCTGTGTTTGGCGAACTTGGCGCGAGACTGGGTATGTTCCAAGGCGAATTCTTCGTATCGTGTTCGGACTAGCGCCAGGTTCGTTCCTACGGCGTTGGTCCTCGAGAAATTCAGCATTACCTGGCCCCTGGCAGTTCGTTTGTGGTTGTGAGCAATATGACGTCGTGTTTGCGGCACTGGACAGTGCTGACGTAGATAGTTCAATACCCATCGAACGGGTGTCAACTAGTCGACAGAAATGTTCCCTGTCAAAAGAATCGGCGCAAACTGTCCTTGGTGAATAGTCTTCCCTACGAACTGATTGTTTCGATATATTGATCGGGACGATTGTTTTCGGTGCGCCGTGGTGGCCGAGCAGCCTCTACAAACAGGAACGGAAGGGGGTCGATGGGAGGCACTCGGCCGAGCAGCAGTCGCCTATGAGCGGCAGCCACTCGGCTAAGTGTTTGTGAGTATTATTAACTTTGGGATACTTTCAGTAGTATGGGGCTGGGAAGTACCCTGGGTGCGCAAGTATCGCCACGAAACGCGCAGCTCCTCTTACTGTTCCAGGAATCTGAGACATCAAAAACACTCAGAGCAGTCAGTCCGAAAAACGTCTGCGAAGACGAAATGATTTGTTCTCTCTTAGGAATTGAAGGCACATGTCGCTCGTGAAAACAACGTTGGCGGAGATTTCCTCATTTTGTGAGGGTGAATAGTTCTTTTGCGTTTTTGCAAATCTGTTGTGCACTAAAAACTCTAAGTGCTCATCACATCTCGATCTGATGGTTTCATGAGAGTGAGGAGCTTAGGTTCTCACCACGGCACTCGTAAACTGCGTAATGGCCTGTCCTGTGGTTAATTTTCCTCACTCAAGTTCATCTGGAACTGCCACGCCAGATATTGAGTTGTATTCAATCAGACTGAAGAGATTTATTGCAGGTATTGCGCTGAAAATAAGGAGTAAACGAAAGAGCTGATGACGTCTACTATTTGGTCGTCCCGGCATTGAAGAGCAGAGATTGGATGAGCGTAGGCTCATCCAAGATATTGAGGGAGGTGTTGCTGACGCCGTAGACGAAAAGAGCGGGTATTGAAGTTGGCGGTAAGGCGGTGAGGTCTCGGCTGCTTTCTTCCCTGGCACTTACGAATTTTCATCGACGGGTGGGAAGTGTGCGCTTCAATATTGTGTATTGATAGTAGCAAAGCCACACGTCCCGTACTGATGGGGATGTCTCCTCGAAAACTCTACCTGAAACTGCGTTTAATGAATTTGTTATTTTCCTTTACATTTCTGTCTTTTAATCATAATGTCGTCTGATACTAGACGCAGATGTCTTTGTGGTATGCTAAAATGGGGTTGCTTTTATCTTTTGTGCTAGAAGGATCGTAATTCCTGAGATTCCGGTTGTCTTTGGAGTCACTGCTGGCAAAAAACAAATTGAACGCAGTATTCAACATAGGGACGTTTGATTTTGGGAGTGACGAAACTTTTTTTGACAACTGTTCCGAAGATCGCAAAACGATCCCTTCGAATTTCTGCATCTACTTAACCTGAATGTAATGTCGCCATAACTACAATCCTTTGTTGAAAACGAAACTCTGGTGATGGTGATTTGCATGTGTATGAATTTATCATTATGTTGTGGCTAAACATCCTCGTTGAAATAACCTAATCTCCACATCAAAAACCAAAAAACGCTATCATTTTCTTGCATATTTGACTCCAAGTTTATGAAGGACATCCCAGCAATAATAGTCAGGGAATTCAACAATTCAGAAGTAAAAGTGAACTGCATTACTGTGGAATAAATACAACTATTACCAAAAAGTGTAGAGGGTAGCAACAACCACCTGGAAAGAAAAAACCGTTAAGTTCTGTTCGAATACAAAAGTTTCGATCAAATCTTTTAGAAAGATTTCCAGCTGCAAGCTGACCTTTGAAAGTCTTACTCTTTCCAGTAAACCTCCTTACAAACACCGACGTGAACATTAATTATACGTCACTTACTGCACAAGGATTGGGGAAAGCGGAAAGAACAGTGAGGCACAGTATCGGGGCAAGATTACACTTCATTCACGTATTGCTTCTGACAACACATGGCAGATGTCCCAGTCTCGACACCTCCATTTCTCTCACCCGAGAGCTAGCGCTTATGCGTAGTATAGTTGGTGTTCAGGTGGCTTTGTTTTCACACCCAGTCATAAATGAAATTCCCGGGATTTCGAGCTAGGATGCTCCGGCTTAATTTTCCGGTAAACTGGATGATAGTATCTCCACTCACTCTTCGCAGGGATTTTTCTGCTATCAAACCATGCACTAGCACTGAGTTTCGTAAACGCGAATTCTAATTCTCACTAATTCAAGAGCATAGATATTGTGCCAGTGACTGGATTACATGGGGAGGGAAAATTAATACTTTTCGAAGTCTTTTTATTGGAGGTTTTGATTCAGTATTGTCAAGGATACTATCGAGCTTCTGGCTGCAATCCTTTTACTGCTAGAAAATGCTGGATCAGGACGTCTGAAACAAGAAATACGCTCAGCTTTTGTGAGTATAGTAAGTCAGGAGCATAAAAGGTTTCATTTCAAGTTCATCTTGGATTGCTGGTGGAAAACCTTCGATGGAAATGGATGTGCGAAGAAATCTATCCTTTCCATCGTGGTCATAGGTTGGACAATTCTCCAAAATATGCCCTTTCGTCCTGTTTAAAAAGCATAATGGGCGATTCGAACTGCTCCATTTCCATATTCATAGGTTTTCCTCCGGCTGAAGCAAACAGATGATTCGTAGAAAAACAATGATGTAATTTTGAGATAACTTGCCACTATTCATGTTCTTATGCAAGTGAAATTATCAGAATCTGTTCTCGACCGTCTTTTCAAATTTTACAAGTAAAAGGGTGAACCATTTTGTGTACATGCTTGGCAGAACCATCACTTGTAATCTTCAAGCCGTCCTGGAGATTCTTTGCAAGCATTTTTACTTTCTGCAGTTTGGGGTGATTGACGGTATTTTTAACGTCATCGGATTACTCTCTCCTTGTTTTTCTTCACTATAATTATTTTTAAAAGAGCAAACCCTATTTACTTGCGTATACTCACCTTGATCACTGACGAAAAATATCCAGTTACTTCGCCGTCAATGATGAGAATGAGCACGGTGGGTGGCAATCTGGCAGTCAAAACGAAATGACTTGTGGAGCAACTGCACGTTTTCAGCAAGCGTTTGTCCTCGTCATGGGGCCCTCGTTAGCTCCAACTGGAGTGCGAAACTGAGCTGAGCTCCCACGCCGCGCAAGCAGCTGCACCTCAAGGCAGGTCTTTCTGACCGGCCCGTGGTAACAGCTAATTGCTGAAAAATCTTCTAAGAGGTATATCTGTACTAGATGTGCAGCTAGATTCCTAGCTTCACCGTGACGTTTGTAAGACTGAGTTGCCAATCCGAGCATAGTAATACATATTACATTGACGGATAAGTCGTACGCGATTTCTTTTAAATGTGGAAGCTACACAGAAATAAAAGGTACATTTCCATGCTGCTTCAATTTCGTGATAAGCACCCTCTAAATTTTGTGAGCGTATCGTATTCACACATCAAAAGTAAACCGACCACATTCCCACAACTTTGCGAAGAATGTTAGTGCGTATAGTGTGATGCACACACAGAAGCCAAACCATGTCATATATTAAACTATCCAAGATCGTTTGTTCACATTTCATTATGTCTTTGTCAATAGAGTTTCCGAAGACCGACTTTCTGCCTTCATTTCCAGATAAAGTGAAGGAATGTCGCAAAATAGCAGATCACCTCTACTTTCCTCTGCTAAGAGCAGCAATGACAATCCGAGGACCTGCGTGCAGCACACTCGCACGAGGATAGGTCAAGCAAATTCCCGGAAATTTTGTTATGGTAGATCCTACGTCTGTCGTCTAGGTCAATCAGTCTCAACATTTTCTTGGAGTCGCGATGTGAGTGTTGTCGAATGTCTGCATTGCTCTTTATCTGAGTACTACTGTTCCTTTCTCATTCTTTTTCTTAATCTGTCGTAGGGAAAGACCGCATGACATTCGCTAGTTTGGACTAGAGCAGTAGGTTGCGACCAAGCGTTTAAAACTTCCTTACCCTGCTCGTGCATCGTAGACTTGCAGGAAAACATGAGCACCGAAGTCTACCACTGCTTACGCACCAAAAAAGCAAAAAAAAAAACTCACACTGCGCAGCTGATCAGTGAAGGAACGACAACATAACGACGACTGGAACCCGCAAGTCTGAGTTTATGGGCCGTACACCTACTAAGAAGTCAGCAGAGACAATAGATGCAGATGTGAGAGGGCGTCAGATGCAACTTTGGAGCCTCATCATCTGTGTGAGAAACAGTTCAGGAAGTTGCATGTCGCTGCAAGTCGTCGATAAAGCGGTCCACCTGCAAGTTCGTGTGAAAGAGGGTGGAATAAAAAAAATTTATTTCAAGAGGCAGTTTCTCCACAAATAAGAAATAGCAGACTGAAAATATTAGTGAGTCGTAAAAGCACTGTGATGGAAGACCAAACACATTTCTGCATTCACATAGCGCTGCCGGGCTAGGTCACCCAAACAGAAACCATCGTACATCGACACAGAGATTCAAACGACATTAACTGCCCAAAGGTATCAAGCAGAGACGTTAACGAAGGCGTACGTTCACCAGTGAACTACAAAGGCATAGTGGAAAGTGAAGCATGAAGCATTTGATATGTGGCCTGGATTAAGCATAACGGGAATTCGCTCGCATAGAGAACAAAAATACAACACATGGGATGAGTGAGCTATTCATATTAGACTGCACTGGAACGAACTCTTGGGACGATACGGATTCATCTTGTCGTTTGGAAATCCGGTCAGTAGGACGTCTTCGCGCTGAAGATCTTGAGTGAACCTGAAAAGAAAGTGAATGGAAACCGAATAACGTTTCATATTAAAGTATTAGGCATATTATATGTAAAGTTCAGAATTTCGCTTCTTTAGAATTATTATTATAATCCTTGCTTTCTACAACTCTATGTGAGAACAGTCCACTATATTTTTAAGGATTTATAATCGATCCTCTTGAACAAGCATCTGTAATACTGTTTCGAATATGTTCATACGCATTATATATATATATATATATATATATATATATATATATATATATATATATATATATATCATTCGTTTATAACAAACATGTCACGGATGAAGTTACAGCACTGTGTAAATACCCGCAATTGCCAATCAGATGAGAACTCAATTCCGTCACCGTCGGTGCCTTGATCTTCACCGCTCCTGAGACGCGATGCCGCAACAAAGTATTAAGAGACTGCAAGCTGCGAAGCGCAATGGAATTGGTTCAAAATGGTGCGCCAAAGACAAAAAGTAGAACCTGCCTGGCCCCTGAATCAATGCACCAAGGTCAGTAAAGTTAACTTGATAGACAGTAGACAATTAGCGAGACCAGAATTCCAATAGTACCGACACAGCGACCTAGAGTTTAAGTGACTTCAAGGCAGCATATCACGAATCTGAGGTGGTGCGGATATCAGGTGGAGTATTCGTATACGGGATAGTAGATTATGGAGAAGGTGGTGATTCCGTCCATTTCTTCCTAATTGCCGTAAAAAACGGCCCGGAAGGTGCGGCGCGCGCAGGGCTGGTGCGCTCCAATCGAACTCGTTGTGGTCCAGAATCCAATACTAACCGCCATAGAAACCATTTAATAAGCCCAAAAGAATGATAGAAGAAGCACATGGACCTTCGAAATCCTCATGATCAGCAGTATTATGGGTGTTGTTCCTTCATTTAAAGGTCCTCTGTATAAGACAATAAGTATAAGGTGCTCATAGAGTTATAACTTTACAGCTTCTGTTGAATAACATGGTCATTTTGTTACCATGGTAGCTCTGTTATAATGAGATAGATCGTATCGTGTTTAAAGGTTTTCAAGCTAAATGTAAAGGGTTTCCTTTAAAAAAAAAACAACTACGGGCAAGAAATTGGAAGCGACGAAAAGCTAAGGATCCGATTACCTTATCAAGTCTGCAGCTGAAGCAGAAACAGGAGTTCTTCGCATGTTTCGCTCTCCTCTGAGTTGTTCCACAGTTTTTCGCGCTTGTTGGATCGCTTGTTCACGACTGCTCATTCTAAATAGTTGATTAGAAGTAAATATTTACCAGCTCTCACACGACAAAGTCCGAAATATAGTTGGGTCTCCTTTGAGAAGCGTTAGAAATACAGTTCTCAGACAAAGTTCTGCTGATGATTAAAATCGGAGTCAATTTTTCAACAGACAACATCCTTACTTTGAACTATGGAATTAAGCATCTAAGATATCCATACAGAGAAGAAAAGTAATCAGTAATGAATACTGGAAAATACATCAAAGAGTAGAATTCTCCTTGAGATATTTTAGCACACATTCCTAGAAGAATCTCTCACACCATTCTTGGTGTGGCTTGCTTGAGAAGAGCACTAACTGTCATGAGTAAGATAGATTTATATTTGAGCGCACAAAACGCTGTGAGAGGTCTTATGTAGATGGAAGCCAAAGCAAAAGCATTGCTAGGCGTAAATTAGAGTGCTCGTTTCGAGCGTAACTCGGAATTAACAGCTAGAGCAACATCAACCGCCTTGTCTACCTTTCCTGACAAGTGCTCTTTTTGATACCAAAGTACACATGCCTTTCTCTTCTAACAAATTAGCAAATTAACTATTAGTGTAAACACCCTGCTTAAAAAACTTCGTAGTTCAGTTTCAATTGTCCTCTAGTTGACACATCACCGACCGAATAATTTCACCTCAAACAAGGGTAATTAAGCTACAATCGATACAATTTCATTCACTTCAACAGAACAATATAGCGCGATTAAACGCGCTAACAAATCGACACGAAACATACAAAAATACTCAAGAAACTAGGAAACTGTAAGTTTAGAAAACGCAGATTTACCGTCAAATCTATATCTAATCTTTATATGAGCGTTATTTTTCCCTCACGCGCAGAAACAGAACAGATGAAACGCTAAGCTGAATCCTTTCCCATCCCCGCGGGCTTTCATATGGTCGCCTAGTCATCGCGAGCAAGTCGCGATACTGGTATTGATTACGAGTTAAACTTCTAAAGGCATCTCATAAGTCGTTATTCATCACTTCAAGCATCACCAACTTACATTCATAAGTATGGAATAAACATACTTAATACACATGCTTTCTTCTGACAGACCGCTTAAATTGTTCATAAGCTGAAAGTTCGTACATAAAGAAGCGAAAGTAATTAGTAAAATCAACACATAGTCGCCGACAAAAGTGTTCAACCGGACTGATGCGACGAAGGTTGTCACTGGAACCCTGCCTCGATCCTACATTATTCCTACGATTCTGTCGATCGACAGCAGAATACACTAATGGGCTCTTAGGGCACTGGTTCCACACACGCACAAGTTGCAAATGAACGCATTTGGCGGCGACTGCATTTGCAAAAATAGTGACACCATGGCCGTAAACTTCCACATATGCAGTGCTCCGATATGAAAGTAAAAACAAGACTTTGTAGTCCGCTCTAATCTTATTTTCATCAGATCGCTCTTTATCTCTGCGTTGCGAAACAAAAAGCAGTTGGTAATATTAAGTATCGTGTGAACGATGCAATGATGCTATCACAAACTATGCGATAATACGTGGACATGCACCCAAGATGTTCAGTCCCTTTTTAGGTAGAATGAGTAATGTTGCTAAGTAAGAACAGCTATGTTAATGTCATGATCAGCAAAGAGTTAGAGTAGTTGCTAAAGTTCTTTCTTCGAGAAGGACCTAACATTTCACACTGCGGATGTTTTCGGGTCGTAGCACTTAAGGAAAGCATCACTTATAAGAAAACATTTTTGCTACATATACTTCGATTGTTATACATGCAGAGAACTGGCAATTACTGGGTCGCCCTCACAACAGGGAGTGATTGCATTCAAATGGGGTTGCTTACTTGGTCTCAGCAGCTCTATTCATTTGGTTGTCTAATTAAATCTACAAAACTACAGCACAATACAGTAACCTGTTCCCCTTCTACAAAAGTATGAGACAGAACAAAAGGCCAGGAAGTATGCCTCTGCTGAAGTAGGGAAACAGTTAAATCTTGAGATGTTCTGGAATAAAGCCCGCATCTCACAAAGGAGGCAAAATAGATAATCACAGATAACCGGTGCTCAACTAGGCCTATTGGGATCAAAGAAGTACATCTTTCAACAAACCTCGTAGAAAGACCGCTCCATTTGGCGGAAGCTGACTGCGATCGCAACGGTACAAATATGGATTAAAGTTAAAGGCATCACCCCACGAACCTGAGGTGGTACGGATTTCAGGTGGAGTATTCAATAGAATACGGAATAGTAGGTTATTGAGAGGGGGGTGATTCTGTACATTTATACCAATACTCCACCTGAAATCCGTACCACCTCAGATTCGTGGGGTGATGCCTTTAAATGTGGACCGCAGTTCCTTTCTGCCCGAGTAACGAACCGCAGCGCTTCTGTCTCAGCATCGGAAAAGAACCATACTTTCTCTGTTCCGCTATGTATTATAATCGCTGTCTCCCTGCGGCAATAACCCGCAGTGTTTGCAAATGCTGTTATTTCTTGGGTCTTGGGAGTCTTGGAACAGTTTTTGTACTAGCACAGACCTATCAAGACCATGGGTTGTCGCATTTCAGGCTAGAGAGCTTTGTTGGGGAGCTACTCCCCTCACTGGGTGTTTTATAACTTACAGAGGAAAAACCTAAGGTCTTTTTGCAAACAGCAATCTGTGCTAGTCCTAAGCTGGATCGCAGCAATCTATTATAAATCAACAATCAGGAACTGCTGCGATGAAGCAGTGAGGTGCGACAATTAGAGCGGAAAGCGTTCAGCGAGCAGGAAACGTTCATAGTATTAAATCCAGTAAACGGTTGGAATAGAAAAACTATATCGATATCTATCTACACAAGAATAAAGTGCAGCACTGCAAAATATGACAACTCCAAAATATTAGCAGCAACATCCATCCAAAAATTTGCGAGGTTCTTTAGTACTATAGTAAATGGTTCTAGTACAGAGAGAGAAATAACCGCGTCAATCCTACATAAACGAAAGACACTATTCGAGACTGCATAGTAATAAACAATCGGCTTATTGGCTGCGATCCGTTGCATGGTGTGACGACGGAAGTGCACAGGAAATCGAATGGAAATGGTAGGGAAATCAGAACAGTAGATGGCGAAGGGTTGCTGGGGAAGTTTGGAATTTGTGGACTTTCATCAGAGGCTATGAATCGAGATCGAGACAACAGTTACGGTAGTTTTCGATTGTTATAAGAATGGGTGAATAAGGATTGCTGCATCTTCCACGCAAAGTGCAGTTATTTGACAATACCGAAATAAATACGAACAATCTTTCCAAACAATGAAGATATCCAGACAAAAAAGAGAAACACTTCCACTGGAGTTCACAGCCAAAGAAAGGAATTAAAAATGGCTTCGAAGATCAACGTAGAGGAATGGGTGAATGCTGCTGAGCTTTCTTGACTCATAAGCGACGAATTCTGTCCGATTGATTCTCGAGGTGTAGGAAAACTGGATGGACTCTTTGATTTTGGCCACAATGGAAAGTAATGACCGTGAATACATTTTTCAGGCTTTGAGAAGGCGATAACGCCGAAACGTTAGCTGTTATTTAAGAAAGATCAATCTTGGCTACGGCTCAAGAAAATTGAAGAAAAAACTACGTAATCATTACCAATAGTGTTGACAAGATTGTCTCATGCAGATTTTCAATTTCTTATCTTCTGTGAATACATATTAAAGCTTAACTTTTTTCAGGAACGAAGGAACACCCAACTTCTAGGAATTTGCCCCTTATGTTCTCAAAAAATCCTCCGTACAACATATCATAACGACAAATAGGCATTAAAGAACGGCCCTGGTAGAGTGCGCTCGTTGACGAAGTCCTTAACCGATAACGGCCATGGAATAATTCAACAGAAACTTCCAACTATTTCTAAGTGTCTAAGAGAATGGTTAGGAGATCGGGAAGGGTCATTTGTTCGTAGAAGAAGAAAGCAGATGGAAACTGTTTGTTGTACCAACGGATGTGACGCCAACAGTACTCCGGTCAGCAGCTCATAGAAGTAGATGATCGATGAGTCAGTAAATATCGTGTAGTTGGCCCGCTCTACTCCCGTTCCGTAACCGCTGCGCTTCGGCGGTCTGCACGCCGCTCGGAGGGGACAAAATAGAGGGCGATATTCGGTTTCCGCGGAATACATCCTGGGTTATGCGGAAGCTATTTTATTAGCAAGAATATTGTCATATCATAGATGGAGGATGTACGTGTTGACTTCTTTCACCTAGGATCCCGGATGTCACCGTTCTTCTTCGCGGTTGCTACGGTGATCTCTATCTGTGAACACAGTTCAAACTGTTTAGTATCCATTTCCATTTTCGTTTCATGTCGATCATTCAGTTTCTGTCCATTTTTTGTCCTTGGGTGTGAGAATAGACGGAAATGAACGTGATGAAGCACTGTGGCGCCGGAGATTAGGACGATCTACCTTCCTTACGCTGAGGTCGTTGTCACCTGCAAAGAATTCCTATTTGTCGCAGCTTTTAGTGCTTGGCGTCCTGTTGTTTTAATTCCTTCTTTTTTCTTGCAGATCTTTCCTAAACAGAGAAATCCTTTCTCTTGATATTTAGAGGAGAGGGATTTGGGCGTTTGCTACTCCTTTCATGCAATCTCATGTTTCTTCCCAATGCAGTCCGCTGTGTTCATTTGTTTTAAATCATGAAAATTTCACAGAATACTGAATGTTTTCCGTAAACTAAATATCGAAAAAAAGTCAGATAAATCAATGTTTTTTAGTTATCGACGGGTTTCCTTTGTACCACTTGAAACAGCGTCACGGAATGAGCACCTCACGATTTCTTAGCTCTGAAGGGCTTATGCCATCAACTATATTTGACAAAGGTAAGCTTTTCTGAGTGTTTGAATTTGGCTGGACATTTCTGCGTTGATAAGTGCATTTAATTCGGACAATATGACCACTGATTTGAACTAGTTCAATATTACGTAGTAGTATATATTTATTAAGGTGACGCTGATGTAGACGTATCAGAAGAGATGGAAGAGGTCAGAGAGTTGCTGTACGAAATGATCAAGAAGAATTTCCCGATGGGCGTATCTTCTTCTCATCTAGCTCAAAAGTATCACGAAGAGTAAGTGTGCACTTTGTAGGGCTGCTATACAGAAACTACTCTTACGTATTTTGTTTTAGTTTTTTTTTTAATTTAAAGATACTTTAAGATGAATTCTTAGTGTTTTCGAACAACCTCAATCTCCTGCATTAGAAATTGACTCCACGTCATGAGGCATTGAAGAAATCCTTCCATCTTCACTTCGATTTTTCTTAAACTGTACTTCATTGTTACTTGAATGGCATTATGCCGCTAAAGAGAATACTGGTGAAATTTATATCGCAGAGGGATGGTATTGGTTAAGCAAATCTTCCTTACTTTCTTGAAATATGGAAAAATTTAACCGCCGAATTCGAAGAAGCTGATGTGCACAAACTGAAGGTGAATTGTGTTGCTATCTAAAACTCTTTTCTGTTGTAATAATTGATTATTAGTAGTGGAAAAAGTTCTTCATTGAACAACCAGAGTACCATCAGACAAATTGATGAGCACTGCACAATAAATGGTTGGAATGACGGACTGCCAACAACACCCGCTTTAATACCTTAAGGACGAGGCTTCTGTCTACGTGGTCTATTTTACTGCAAACCTCCATCTCAGACTTATTTGTAGTACTATAGAATACGTATTGGTGGTTCCGTATTCAGTTGGAAACAGAGGGAGTCGACTATTCTTGCGAAATATCGATAGGCAGCGAAGTTAAAATTGTCGACAGAGTTGGTTCTGGACTTGACGGATGCGAGTCGGTACATTTGTTTGAAGATTGATGTCTCACTCATGTCGTGGTCCTAGATGGTTGATGTGCTATGTAACCCATAGATGGTCTCCAAAACGCGCAGTGTACATTGAGATCTGACTCGTCCTATTTTAATTCCAGGTGCTCAGGCGCTCTTCAGCCGATGATAGTTCTTAGAGTAGAGAGAATAATCAATTTCGAGGTGGTGGTTGAATACTCTGTCCATTTTTGACATGATACATGATAAAAGTGCAAGTGAAGTCATCAGTTCTGCCGGGTTCGTGTTGGCGAACCCGGCAGAACTGATGACTTCACTTGATGACTGCTGCAGAACTGATGATGAAGTTGGCGTGAGAGGCGGTTGTTGAGAATCTGGTCCGGTTGGCCATGTTGTTCTATGGTAAATTATTTGGAAATTCTGCAATACGTCGACTGTCCGGTCCTCCTTCCTCATGAGCGCTCGCTTCAGTGAACAGAAATATTTGCTTCATGACGGTTGGTTTTTGCAAGTGTAGGATTTAAGCTCACTTAAGCGGTGTTGAGTCTTTTCGAATAGATGCCAATTTCGCAATGATGTTGTAGTAGCGTACATTAAGCAGTCAAATGTTGGAATTAGTACCTGCAGGTGTCAGCAAAGCCGCCAGTTTTTGCGAACAGTGTGGTTCTGCATAGTCAAACATTGAAGGAACAATTGCACTATGCACTATCCAAGACAGTCTAGTCTGACGAGTCGTTCATGGTATGCATCCCATGTAGATGTAGCAGCTAACTGACATTTTTGTCATTGTTAGTACTGGATTAGCCTTATGTAGTAACCAGAGTGCAGACTGTTGAAGAGATTTTGTTACCTCAATACTACCAACAGTCGGTGTATAGTTGCTGGTAGTTCTATACATACCTCCTCCTCTCTTTGTGACGGAAAGATGAGGTCGATCTTGGGCCGCTGTCCAGTTTGGGTATAATCGATGATCAGGAGATGGTATATATGCGACTGTTGCAATCAAACAGTTACTCGTCAGTTCAGCACTGACCTTATCACTGACAGCGGTGATCACATTGTCTTTTACGTCGACGACTGTAATGGGATGAATCGTGCTCAGAGGTATCGTTGACATTGCAAGCATTAATCCATTTCTTTCTTGTGAAGGTTGAAGTAAGTGCTCTTTATCTGTATTCATTCCGATGTGTGACACTAGTAAGAAAAAAAAAAGATGGAAAATAAAAAATTTTTTTGTTTGACAAAGATGATTGCGAGAGCCTTCATTGCCTTAATTAATAGAATGGGTTTCTGGGTTCCTTTGGTGGGGGATTTGAAAGGACTGCTGTAATCCTACAGCAGTCCTTTCAAATCCCCCACCAAAGGAACTATACCGATGTTCTGTAGGCTTGGAGGTGGAAGCTTTCTGAGATTCTTTGGCATGCGCATTGTAGATTGCTTCAACTTCTGCGTGATCGCGATGCCATCTCTGAGCATCGTAAAGCTAAAGGTGATTTCGATCTATACGAAGGAGCCTTTCTCAAAGCGAACATGTTATCAGTAGTCGTAGATTCTACAGATGGTTTCAAATGTATGTTGCTTCGTCCGTAGTTCTATTACTGAAAATGATGTCACTGACGTAGGCGACAGTTTCATTCGGTTCAATGATAGAACACCGATCTGTTCCCCAAAGATGCGAAGTACAGTCTTTACTCGAGTGGGTGGGTGGTACCAACTGTAAGAGTTCTCGGTGAATGTTGTCAGGAACTGCTGTGTACGGATAGATTGAGATAGCTTCAGTGAGATTGAGTCGAGACAAATGACGTCTTCCATTCAGTTTGGGAAAGATGTATTCAGCTGTTGGCAGCTGGTGCTGTTGAACTACGTCGTAGACGCAGTCAGCTGGTTAGATGCCAACGAAGACGCGATCATCATCTTTGAGAGTGGCAAAATCAAATATTGACGAAGTATTTCACTTGTTCAAGCCCCATTTTGTTGAGTTCGTGTTCCTGATATTGTCCAATTAAAATAGGCATACGCTGTTTGATTATACTTCAGGTAACCTTATTAGCCGGCACAGATTGACGTTTCATGTCCGGCAGCCCCTTGATGTTACTTACTGTGTCTTCGAGAATGATTTTAAAAGGGCTTTTTTGGTAGGGTGTGAATTACTGACTGGAAATGGCATCCTTATATCAGTTGTACCATAGATCTGACGTACACCAAGATTGCCCACATAGCAGCTGAATTCAGGAAGGAAACGTCGAGAACTAGTTGCTAACGAACTCAGCAGTAGCAGGTATAATTGTGATGGACTATGTTCTGAGCGTGCACAACTACACAGTAAGAACATTCTTGAGGCCATGTAATCTTATACCTTCATTATACGAAAAAAGATGAACATCTATAAAAAAGAAAAGGGATTCAGGTAGTTTTACGCGTATTGTAGAGTGCTCAGTGCACACTTTTAACAAGGACGCGTCATGTCATCTTATTGCAATACAGTTACCCCTACTGTACATTAATGCAGCTCATTAACATCGACAATATATAGTCTACCAAACTCAATTTCACATGCTTGATTCAGGCAAAATAACATTCTCAAGGAAGTGGGATGGTGATCCTCGGGTGCAAATGGCAGAATTCGTGCTTTTTCAACTTTGTTTGTATACAAATAGTGTCTAACGTTAGCTAGTTCTTGCTAGCGCTACCACGAGGTCGTGATACTGAACTCAAAAACATTTTATTCAGGGGTTACGTATTACCTGATGAAGTATTGTTCATTTCAAAACTCTTTATGTATTCTTCGAAAGTGAAGAGGCCTCCTGATTTTGGTAATTGAAAGTGGAAAGGAGTTAGAAATGGCCCAAGTGCATCACTTTAAAATAATGGAGCGTCGATGTCTTCTGTTGCACTTTATACATATAAGTGGCTTGAGGTAGAGTCTCTTTTTCACTCCCGATATGTAACCTCATTAGTTTTTTTTTGTGGTTCCTATTATTTCCTCGTAATTGGAACATGTTCTTAAGTGGCTAGAATAAATTCTAATTCTAGAAGCTCTTCTTTACATCTGCATTGGCTTCTGTGAGATTCAAAGAAGGTATGGGGTGAACTGGAAATTATAGACGATGGCACTCATGTTTTTCCAGACGACCGAAACACGTCCGCTTGGAGCAGGGTCTTGAACGGTTGAGTGTGTCAAGCAGCGAAACAATGGGAATAGCAACGGTCGTCCGGTCTAGCATAAGTACTGACGTCTGTGAATCATTGTCCTAGTCAGCAGAAAAGGTTTGATATTTACGATCATGTCCGCAATCCAACTTTTTTTTTGACTCTGCATAGAAGCGGGTACAGTCACACAAAAATTTGTTTATGCAGAAAAATAAAAGATTTAATCTCCATTCTTTAGTTTTCGGCAGATTCTGTTCTATTCCCTTCAATAGGAAATTACAGCCTTTAAAATCGCTCTATTGACCACAATGAAATAGAAAAAAAATAGATGATGACTTGTGACCGTGAATGGATATCCTTTGATCATCGTGTTGAAATTCTGCTTGTGAACTCGTACATCTCTCAACTCCTGGAGTTGCCTACCTTTCTATGTTACAGCAATTAAACAACGTCAGAATTTGGAGTCGCCTTCAATTTTCTTTGATTCGTCCATCAGCTTTGCTCCTAAACCAGTATGTTTTCGTAATACTCGCCTGTTTGGTTCTAAGCATAGAACGAACTGCAAAATTCAAATTTCTTTCAACTGGGCTACGAAAAGCAGTATACTTCTTGGTCTCCTCTCGCTACTCTTATTGTATCTACCATCGAAAGTGTCGGCCAGACTCGTTACTTTCTTGGAGGGGTATGGGCCTTGACCTCTACTTCACTAACTCATCGGTAGGGCGACACTGACTAAATTGAGCCATTTTTCATGTTTTCTCCCTGAATTTTTTAAAATCTCTTCTTCATGTTGTTGTGCCTGACTAGAATTACTTCGTGGTTGTTGTTGTAGCAAAATTCTTTTTCGTTAGCACTATCGCCACAGTCCCATTGTCGATTATTGTCCCATCGACTGGTGTGGAAGCCGTAGTTCGCTTCTTCCGAAGAAATAATGCATCTCGTCGACACAAAACAAATGCAAGTCTTCTAAATACCCCTCTGCATCTATTCTGATTATTCTGAAACTAATGATTTTTCCCGGGAGCTCTTTGCAATTTTTTAATTTTTTAAGTCTATATAAATTTACGTGCGTGCATCTGTCTGAGAACGAGCAACTTGGCATGCAGCTAGACATTCTCAATTTCAACTTATGCGTTTTTGAGACCTTTCGACGAATCTTAGTTGGGTCGGAAGTGAGTAAGTTTTAGTCCGAATAAGTGGAGTGGAGAGGTCAAGGTCTGTTGGATTGAATGCTCAATCTTCTTCCAAATTCTGGTCCCATACAAAATGCTTTTGAGATCTGCAGATACACATGTAAGATGCGCATAAAATCTTTGTGTCTTTTGTTTTAAATCGTTCCATTTTCACTTTAATATGAAAGGGAGGAACCGTTAGTTATGAGCGGAACTTTCAAAGCGAAGTTCTTGTAGAATAGTGACCTCGCCAAGTTTGGATTCCGTATAAAACAGGGATTTGCTATCGAGTTCTCCAGCACTCAAGATTGCTTAATATTGCATGCTCTAACAGATGTCTGCCATGTCAGTATCTGATCTAGGAGTGAAGCTATAACCGTGTCAAAGCTTATGCTTATTGTATATGCAGGACGTGGAAACCAGCTGCCCAAATCAAATGAGTTCGAAAAAGGAAACTTAGAAGCGACAAGCGACATAGTCTAGTTCGGTACGTTAGTACGCTGGGCTCATCTCCTTCCGCGATGTTACTATTTTGCATTCTTTCCACGTGTTCTTTGTGTATTATGATCAAGCATAGGGATCCGGACGGTACTACACATTCAAACTAGAAAAGGGGTGGTTCGATCAACCATGTTCAAATATTGCGCGGTGAGACTCTGCCAAGTGATTCACTCCGGGAAGCGAAAAGAAAAATAGAGCTATAAAAAAAGAAAATGGCTGGCATCATCATACGTGTATTGTTAGATTTTCAGAAGCAGAGTGTAGCTGGTAGGGCATTGCTAGCATTATTCTTGTACTTCTATTGTTTTTAATATTATATACACATTTCAAGAATATACAGATTCACAGCATTGTTTTTAAGGTATGTCTCGAAAGGGCTTGGTAGAGAGCTGCCCGAGGATTGGCTTGTTCAAGTTGCTGAAGCGGAAGAATTCGAGGCTCAAACTCGTGGTCCTCTCACGATTTTGTTTGTTCGTCTGTCAAACACAAATTCTTTCAAACGATCTTCAGTCCCTCACACTGACGTGAAAGGTAGACGATTGGTTCTTTAATCGCCCTCAAGTGATACATTCCTTCTCAGTTCTGTGTTTAGTTGTTACATCTGGGTCTGTTTCGGCAGATATGGAGCTCGCAAAGTTAAGGAAAGATCGCTATCCTCTGCAGCACGCAGAAACTGTGAATATTTCGTTCTATTGCTTTCACAATCTTATCCTTTTCATCACAGCTTTGAGACAGCGCATCTCATCTTATTTCAGCTTTCTTCATCTTCGAGCACGCTAAAGCCGAAATGCGATGTAATCGTAGTCGCGTTCGAGACGTCCAAGAATCTACATATTCGAGCTTCTGCAGATGATCCTGTTTTCGAGTCGTTGAAAGTTGACATGCGCAAATTTTATGCAGATAATCCAAGTGATCGAAAAGTGCAAATATATGTTAGTCGTTTTGTGTAAGTATTAAGTATACGTTTAGTGAAGTAACAAACTTCATTGTTGTTGCTCACTGTTCTTTTTTAAAGGGAATGATTTTCAAAGTAAGCTGCTCTTTCAAGCCTTGGAACAGCTATTTAGTTCTAAATATCATCAAAGTTGCTTGCATTGCTATTTTCTGATCTTTTTTGTTGATAAACAGCTTCCAATCTCTGGACATTTCTGCATGTGTCAGGAAACATCTAGGATATAGTTTTAGGAAGTCCTGTCTGGAGGAGCGTACGCGTTATGTGATGCAGCTGGCAACTGGTTCCGTGTAATTGCTGTGGTTCGTTTCTTAAAAGAGATTTTCATGTGATTTTAATTAAGTTGCTGACTTAATTTCTGCGTACAGGAATTACCCCGGTCCGGCACTGTAAAGTGCTTTTTCTGTGACGTTGGAGTATTTGGTGTATACCCAGTCGTTGACTTTCGCCTTCTCCCTGATCCAGGCCATCCCATCATGTGTCGTGCGTTTCACTTTTCAAATTATTGTTTTAGCAGTCTGGACGTCAGGCTAGAGCTGGACTTCAGACATCTTGTGCTGCTCGCTTCGCTCGCCTTCACTGATAAATAAAAATTTAAAATGCTGGCATTTTCTGTGAAATCAAACTCGGATTTTTTCGTTCCTTCTCTTTTTTTTGAAGGAAATCTAAGCATTGATGAAAGGTCTTAGTCTCCTTCCTAAAAGCCTTAGTACTAAATTTAAAGTATATTCAAACTTGGTTCTACACATTCCTTTCATACCATTACAATTTGGAAACAGCATTCGGAACATGGGTTTTTTTCCCGCTTTTCCCCAACAATTACCGCAGAATGATGTGCCAACATGAAATGACATCAACTTCATGATGTTGCTGATAAAGAGCTCTACCGCAGATCCCCTAAAATATTGGCTATTAAGCAGCAATTTGCATGCTGGTTTCCACTTTTCAAAGGAAGGGTCTGCCTAGAAAAGATGAAGAAAAGGTGTGGGGAAGATAAATACGGAGGAGCACGTAGATGTGAAACACAACACATGCAGTTTTCAAGGCTGTGAAATGCATCACAACGTTTAATTTACTTGTTGACAAATTCACTGAGAGTTGCAAGCTACTACCGCACCGTAACGCACCAATTCGACGCCGTGGGACCTATCTCCCTCCGTCTTATTTTGCTACTTTTCAGATTGTGGGGAGGAGGATGATTCTGTCCATTTCTTCCTAATTGCTGTAAAAAACGGCCTGGAAAATGCGGCGAGTACACAAGGCTGGCGCGCTCCAATACAAACTCTAGACAACAGTGCCCCGGAACGCTCGAAGCCGCATCTTCCGTTCCGTTTTTTTTACGGCAATAAGGAAGAAATGGACGGAATCGCCCTCATCCTCATAATCTACGTCCCTGTTAAGCATAACCCGCCTGAAACCCGTACCACCCCAGATTCGTGTTGTGATGCCTTTAAGCGGCCGTTTACATGCGTGTTTCCATTTTCTAAAGAAGGTATACTACTAACCTGAAGCAAACGTGCAAGGAAATAGACATGCGGAGGAGTCATACAGGTGAAAGGCAATGGCATGGCTACAAAAGAGTTGCAACATCTTTTTGCGACATGCACACGAAGTTATTGCGCGACACCGCCTCCCCACTGCCCACCAATTCCCACGCCGTTGGACCCGCGCCACCCCATTTTATACCTTCATTTTTAAATTTATAGCTTTACGACGCCTGCACACCAATCCGATGCCATGGGACCCACTTGACCTCGTTTTATAGCTTTCTTACCTCCGCCCCCCAACTGACTTCGTTGGACTCGTCTTCCTCTCTTTTTCGAATTTCATGACACACAGAAAAACAATCATGACCATGATCGTGATCATGCTAGTAATGACAGGCTTATTCTCTGTGTGCTTGTGCGCACGCGTGTGTGTGTGTGCGCGTGTGTGTAACGAAATTCCAGAACGCATTGAGACGTGTCCAACGGTTAGATAGGTGTGATGACACCGCGAAGCGATAAAATGGAGCGCTGAACGTCCGGTTAGAGCCGTACGTTCAGACGGGTGAAGTAATATAATACTAAATACTTGGATACAAATACATTGCAGGTTTTTTTTTTTGAAAGTTGATAGAAATTCTTTGAGAGTTCTTTTGACCTACGCTTTGTTGGGAGAAATCTTTAAAATAATTTCAAAAAAATACAAATAAAAATCGAAATAAATAAAATACATAAAATACTTCAAATAGCGAAGATATTTTAGATTAGCCATAGCTTCGCTTCCCTAATATATATATATATATATATATATATATATATATATATATATATATATATATATATATATATATATATATATATATATACTAGGGATACTATATATAGTGTCATAATATACCGAAGACAGGGGTATTATGTGAATTGCTATCAATTCAGGTGACGTGTAAGTGTTGCTATGCGAATACAATTTGGCGCAGAATATGTCATATTTCACCTGAAAACTCCTCCAACTAGTTTGGATTTCGCTGTAAGCCACATTAAGCCAGTGCACAAGTTTGTAACTTTTTCGACTCGCGAGATATTTTCTTGAAATAGCTTTAACTAGAAGCTTTTACATGCAAAAGTGATGAAGAGCGTTGCTGCGAAATCGTTAACACTCTCCGAATATGACACTTCTTATCCCGTCAAGTTTCATTCGAGTTCTAGTTCAGCTAATATGATTGCTAAGAGAAAGGTATTCGTACACCAAGGAGGTGTTCCTTTAAATTGCTGCTTTGTAGTTCTATATTCGCTGGAAACAATAGCAATCAGAAACATCTCTCATAGCAAGATTGCTTGTCTGCTCAAGGTGAGCGTGCGAATTGTACGCGAATGTAATAGAGGAAAATGTTCACCTTAATTCATCAGTCTAGCGAATTTCGGCGCACTACCACGTGGGCAGGAGTGCCAGCATTCAGTGTCGCGATCAAGCAAAATATGTTCCACGACACCGAAGTGCGCCGTCCTTGTACCTTCATGACAGCTATGTTTCTTGAAAACCGGAATTCCCGGATTTTGTCCAGTCCAGTTCTGTCAACTGCATGCTAATATATATTCGTTAGTTGCATAACCATACCTTAAGGAAATTATCTAACCTACTTGCTGCCCCTTGTCCAAGAGCTCCACTGGGCAAACAAAATGTATTCGGGGAATAGGGCTGTAAAATTACAGCAGGCAGACAGTTCAGAACAACACGTGAAATATAAAAAATTAGATTATCGATGAATTTCCGAATAAATGTTGTTAAGATGGGGCTCTCGCGAAACGAGTAAGTCTTGCTTTGCCCCAACATGCTGTGGGGGATATATCAGATGAAATTTTGCGGTCAGTTCTTTTCGAAAAGGATGCAGTGGGCAACCTTATTCCAGTTCGCATGCAGGTACCTCTCCTTTCCACATTTTTTTAGTTTGGCTCCTATCTACTTCTGCTTAAGGTGACGTCGTTGACAGAAGCAGTGGAAGACGATGAGACCACAACCATTGCAGATTTGTGGTTAACTGATGGAAGGGCTGTTGTTGAGGTGGTTATGATGAAAATGCCGGACGAAAAAGAATGGCCGGGTTCTGCCAAGTAAGAATGTATCAAATAGGTGTGGGGAAGATGTAGGGGTGGGGGGGCAACTCAGTTGCGCCCTTATTTCTCAACGCTCCAACTTATTTTTTCTCTTGGTTACTTTAGCTTACATAGATCCTATAAGACTAATGCTTAGGTCTTAGGGTCCCGACTGATTTAAAGGCATCATCTCACGAATCTGAGGTGGTACGGATTTCAAGTGGAGTATTCGTATACGGGACATTCATCGACAGGAAGACGCGTGTGCACGCGCCGCATCTTCTGGGCCGTTTTTTACTGCAATTAGGAAGAAATGGACGGAATCACCTCCCTCTCCATAGTCTACTATCCCGTATACGAATACTTCACCTGAAATCCGTACCACCTCAGATTCGTAGGTGATGCCTTTAATTATTTCCTTCGAGAAATAAGGGCGCCACTGATTCTCCCCCACTCCCCGCTTACATACACGTAGGGGTCACGTTCAATTTATTGCTGACTCTGAGGTGCTACAGTAAAAAACGCTATGACTGCGGTGCGCTGAATCAATTCAGGAGTACCGTAGTTGTTATTACTTTTAAAGTTCAAAATTTTCTGCGCTTGCGCAGTTTAAACTGAATTGAATGGGTGGGATTAATTTCTTTGGGGTTATTTGTTTTTCCTGCTTCTTCGAACAACTTTTAAGCTCCACTGATTGCTCATTATTTTTTCTTAGTTGTGATGGTCCGTTTTCAACACCTTTTGTTCCTGTTTCCGCCAGTTTGCCGCCAACAGTTTGTGTTTTTGATGGTGATGTAGAAATAATACCTATGGACATTAGCCAGATTCCGTCTGGCCCCTTCTCGGCAAATGCTCTTTTTGCCGCTGGTCCTACCGATATCAGTCTTCGTCAAGTTTCCCTTGTGAGTTTTGATGCTTGGCTCACATCTGCGTTGCAGTTTGGTTTGGAAGCACATATTCTTTATATTTCAGGATCCAATGCCTGATTATATGTATGACAAACTTGCTGAGGAGTGTCAGATGCCTGATGCGCAATTGAGCGACACTCCTCGTCCAGGCGCCTTTTATGCAGCTTTAATAAACGAACGGTGGGAGCGGGTGCAATGTGTGCGAGCTAGCAAAATTGGTACATTTTGTTTTCTCTTCTTCGTCACCTTATTTTTGAACTTTCTTCTTGTATTGTTCTCAATGCAGGGTTCCTGGTTTCTGTTCTTGTTTTAGATAAAGCTGCATTCTGTGTATATCTTATCGATGTTGGCGCTTTTCATTATGTTAGGGCTGACGTTCTAAGGAGACTGAACATCAAAACTCCTTTCCGAAAAATGCTCATGTTCAAATGCAAAGTAAGTATTAGTTTTCTTTTGTCCGTTGGAGTGAACCGCGTTTTCTGAGTTTGTTTTGAAGAAAGAATCCTATTTCGTTTTTATTTTAAGATCTATCGGTGTATGTGGGATGAGACATATATATATATATTTATATATATATATATATATATATATATATATATATATATATATATATATAGTTGTATATATATATATATATATATATATATATATATATATATATATATGTATATATATATATATGCTTGACTTACTTGACTTACTTGACTTAATCGGCGGGCTGATGTCATCGTCTGACGCGATTACCCGCATCTTCGCCGAGGTGTGCCGTCCTTGAACACAGCTCTGCCCAACCTTCTCGATCTTCTGCGAGAGCTTGCACAGAATCAATCCATTCGTCGCTATCGTCCTCAGGTCCTCTTTCGCCGCCTCCAGTCCAGAACTTCCGTTTTCGGCCAGGTGGCTTCTTCCAGCTCGAACCCGACGAACTCCTCAGAACTCGTTGAACAAGGCGATCTGCCGGTCTCCTTAATATATGACCAAAGAAGCGAAGACGATTTACTTTAGCCACTTTCGATGGCGGTGCAAGATGTTGATGTTTTCCACGTGTCATCCGCCGGTATACCACATCAATTTCTGCGTAAGGATCTTCATTGTGACATACCCTAGGCCAAAAGTAGCCAAGTAGCCGTCTAAGCAGCTTTCGTTCCGTGCAGTCAAGCCTCTCCATAACCGTTGATGGTGCTGCCCAAGTCTCCGATCCGTACATCATGATGGGGCGAATTGCGGATAGGCAGACTCGCAGCTTGACTTCGTTGGTGATGGGGGTCGACCACAGACAATTCGTTAAGGAGTTAAATGCAGAAGTGGCCTTAGCGCATCTTTGCTGAACATCTCTCGCGTAGCTGCCATTGTTCTTCAGCGTACAGCCTAGGTAACAGAACTCATCGACGAGTTCTATCGGTTGTCCGTCCACCCTGATTCCCGTTCGAGGTCTCGAAGATATCCACATCTGCTTGCATTTATCAGGGCGTAGGCGTAGTCCATAGGCTGCAGCCAACTTCGATGCAAGATTGACATCATGTTGAAGTTTCGTAGCGCTTTCAGCGAACATAACAAGATCGTCGGCGTACTCGAGTAAACAGGCACCCTCATGGTGCTAAGACGATGGCGGCATGACACTGATCGACTGTTCTTCGCATAATGTCGTAGATAGCGAAACTGAACAGGAAGGGTCCTGCCAGTGCCCCTTGTCTTACTCCAGTTACCACTTCAAACGGTGTTGTACATCCGGCTGGTGTTCGAACTGCAGCAGTTGTTCGTTGATTGATGTCATCAAGCAAGCGAACGAACTTTTCTGGTACTCCATCGGCGCTCAGTGCGTTGAGAAGACGGCCTCGGTGAGGAGAGTCGAACGCGGCTTCAAAGTCCAGAAACGCTAGTTGCATTGGCTTCGAATACCGCTGCCAGATTTCGATCACTCTCCTGACGATGAGCACCTGGTCAATAGTAGATCGGCCAGGACGAAAGCCAGCTTGCTCGTCGCGCGTTGTTTCTTCGCGATGTTTAATGAGTCGGTCCAGGATAATGCGTTCCAATACCTTGTACATAACACGCAGCAAAGAGATTCCTCGATAATTCCTGGGGTCCGTGACGGGTAACTTCTTGTGGAGGGGAATTATGATAGCGTGTCTCCACGAATCAGGTATCCTTTCGTCTATCCATATTGAACGGATGATCTTTGTCATCTCACGAATCCCAGACGGAGGAAGATATTTTAGCATTTCTGCGCTAATCCCGTCGTCTCCGCCAGATTTTCCATTCTTCATTTTTTGAATACAGACTAGGACCTCCGACACGGTCGGTGGCTCCTCGTTAACCGCGTATGTCGGTCTATGAACGTGTTCGAGTTCAGGGGCTGACGGTGCTAGCCGGTTCAGCAAAGTCTTGAAGTGTTCCTTCCAAATTGGAAGGGTTGCTTCACCGACAGCTACCCCATTGGCAGTGTTGAGGACAGGGGAACATCTTTTCATTTTGCCGCTACATTGTTTTAGTAGAGCGTAGGCCTTCCGCGGGTTTCTGTCCTCCCACGCCTTCTCAAACTCCATCGCTCTTGACGTCCACTCGTTATCGCGGTCTTGTTGCAGTTGACGACGCAGCTTCCTTCTAAGACGCTTTTCCTGGTTGAAGTCACCAGCGCTGCGCGCGACACATACAGAATTGTATGTGGATTTTGTTTCCGCAGATGCAAAGGCAAACTTCTTCCGCGGCAATAGAACCGGGAGCGTTTCCCTTGCAGCGTCCTGGATGCACTTTGTGAATGAATCCGCATCGCTAAGCTTCTTCCTGGTCCGTACTCCAACATGAATAGACACACGTTGGCGGAATTTTCTTCTGCATTCATCGTCTTTCAAACCTGCCATGTCGATTTTCGGTTGAAGAGAAACTCCTCGGTTTCTCTTGTGGAACCGTATCTTGAAACTGAGAAGAACTGGACGGTGGTCAGAGTCGAACGCGACGTCCCAAACAGCTCTAGATTTTCGGATATCTGACTGAGGAATGTTCCTCTTCAGAACGTAGTCGAGCTGAAGTTTGAGAGTCCTCATCTTCCGCTTGCGCTGCTCTTCAGGCGTTAAAAGGGTTGAACCCTGGTCACGTGAGCTGATGGCGTCGATGATTCCTCTTAAACGTGGAAGCGATGATGAGGCCCGTCTGTTCGCACAAGTCGACCAGACGGTCACCGTTGTCCGACGTGCGCTCCGCTGCATAGTACCATTTTCCTAGCACATCGGATTGCTGTTCGAGTCCCATCTTCGCATTTGCGTCGATTCCGACAATGACCACCTGCTGGCTTGGTATTTTAGACATCAACGCATTGAGTTCATCATAGAAGGCGTCCTTACTGTTGTCCTCAGCGGTTTCCGTAGGTGCGTGAGCACTTACGATCCAGAGTTTACGTCCTCCGCGATCCCGCAGTCGTAAAAAGGCGCATCTAGACGACGTTGAGCCAAATTCCTCCACTTCTTGTAATCGTTCCTCACAGCTATCGCGCAACCACCTACTTTGTTCTCATCAGCATCGCCGCAGTATATGGTGTAATTTTCGATGCTGATTACGGGCCGATCTCTCATGCGTGTTTCCTGCAGTGCAACAAAAGGCACACAGAGATATCGCAGAAGTCTGGATAGAGCGGCTTGTTGGAGCTCACTCGATAGTGTTCGGCAGTTCAGCGTGATGAAACGAATGGTTGTTGCCAAAGATTCCATGCTCCCTTCAGGCAGTTGACCTTTCAGGTTATGGGCTTTGGCGGTGTGCTGGACGACAGCACCTTTTTGCAATGTATGGGAAGCTTTCGCCATATAACAGTGCAAGTTATATAGCTCGTACGTTCCCAATGCGTACACTCGAACGCCTGATTGCGTTTAGTTAAAGCAGGGCCACCACGTGCAGGTAGCAATCAGACTCGTATACGCGGCCCATATATATATATATATATATATATATATATATATACACATATATATATATATATATATATATATATATATATATATATATATAATATGTTATATACATATGATATATATATATGTATATATATATATGTTTATATATTTATTTATATATATATATATATATATATATATATATATGTACTTCAACTGCTGAGCTGTAAGCGCAAAGCCTTATACCTTTCATCAAATTAAAGTTTGTTTTTTTGATTGTCTCTACGCAGTTCTGCAAGTTGAAGTTTTATTAACTGTTATCTTGTCAAAAAAAAGCGTAAGGAGTGGTCCTACTCGTAGAGTGGTCATAGTTTAGAATCTTCAGTTTATCAGATGCTGAATTAAACGAATTTGTAGAAGAGGTTTAGAAATGATGTGGGAGGAGCACAAAATTAATGCATCCCCATAAAATCTCTTGTGGTTTTGGGACACAGGAAGAATCCCCTCCGATCACACATAGAACGCAAATCATTCGGCTTAAAAAGTCCCGTAAGATGTTTTCTGAAATCACCCACACACCAGTAATCTTTTCTCTGCAGTAAAAATCACTGTGGGTTAAATAAATTTCTATTTTTATAATTAGCTATTACTGACATTAACGAAATTAGACTGTCGTTAAAAAAAAAACTCTAGGAAGAAATTTCCGCGTCAACGAGAAGACCGTTTTTAGGAAAACTTCACCGAAAAACATCAATAAAGTAACACGTAATTCTAAACCTAGAAGCTATGCAATTTGAAGCATTTGTGCCACCAATTAGATCTAATCCTTGTAAGGTTTTAGATAATCGAGAATGTCTAAATTGGGGGATATGAATGTCTCAACCCGGAGCATCACCTGGGATTTTCATCTTTGTCTCACTTTTAGAGAATTTAGGAGCCTTCTTCTCATTAAGTGTAGATTTCTTTAGGTGAACGTCGGTTAAAAATATTCGTATGTGCTTTTCAGGTCGCCAATATTATGCCAGTCGGCGGTCAAGATGTTTGGAGTCGTGAGTCGCATGAGGCTGTGCGCGAATTTTTTGAAGCAGGAATGGGCGAGACTGTTATGGTGTTTTTATCCTTTAGTGACTATTTGACCACTAAAGGAATTCGATCATTTTCTAGGTTACTCCTTTACCAAACAGCTGTGGTATGTGGAAGCAGATGAATGCTCCACCAGTTCCGTTTGTGACAGCTAACATTACGTGCTGTGGACGCGATCTCGCAGATTGGCTAATTTCTCGCTGCTTGGCTCTTCCACTAACCTCTTAAAGTCAACCCATTAACTTTCTGTGAGAAGCTTCTTTTTCTGCTCGATCATGTCTTTATGAACATCAAATGAACAGAGGAGTGTGATTATGTGATACTAGTCTTTGAAACAATTTGTTTTTGTATGGTTATCTTTCAAATTGTCATAATATGGATGCTGGACGGTTATATAACTTATTATTTACTCTAATTCCCTTTCGAATTTCCTTCTTACTTTCTCAAAACATTTTGCTACTTCTTACTTAGATTCCTACACAGTTTATATTGTTGTCGTTGGTTGTTCTTCTAAATTTTTTCTGGATTTTTCTACTTTCATAATCCTACTCACTTATGCTTATCCCATGAAAATTTGGGGGTTTGTGCTCACATTGATTCAAAATTGTCAGTTACGAGTGCACTTATTTGTCTGTGATTCTTATCTTGCTCTGTTTCATTACTCTACTTTTTGGCACATGTTCAAGTCTAGGATCGAATCGTGTTCTATTTCAGTTATAAGTTGTATGCACAATAGTGCATTAAATGAAGATATCTTATTGATAGCAACAATTGGTTTCTGTATGAGGAATTCCTTATCCCCTTTACTGAATATTTTTTTGAATGCTTCTCATTTGCCACGACCATAGGTAGACCATAGGTGCGAGAGAAAGGAGCCGGACCTTCTTCAGGTGTAGGGGGCCTAGCTCATGGAGTGAAACTCAAGTGATGAGGATCCCTTCGCCTACCTTCCGAAGGTGAAGGGTCCCTTCGTCAACCGTTCAGAAGAGAGGAAGTCCCTTCGCCAACTGTCTGAAAGTGAAGGGGATCGGAGCACTGGCTC
Source organism: Necator americanus (assembly GCF_031761385.1). Classification (NCBI taxonomy): domain Eukaryota; kingdom Metazoa; phylum Nematoda; class Chromadorea; order Rhabditida; family Ancylostomatidae; genus Necator; species Necator americanus. The sequence continues at coordinate 22,707,212 of NC_087373.1, forward strand.
CGACTATCGCATCTATGGCCACAACGTCATATTCTAATTGGTCGTCATTGAAGGTCCGGCTACGCTACCTAGAAAAAGCTTGGTTCGGCATGCGTGTGGCGCGTGCAGGAGTACTGCGAGCCGTAGTAGTGACTAGTATAGTGTGGCTGTTGGTAGACGTAGTCGTTTTGTTCTATTACCTGGACAGCGGAAGTATAACAAGCAAAGGGAAACAACGCAGGTGGTTTTTTTTTTGCTTGTTTTTAGTCCTGATTTTTTTCGTTTTTAGATGGAAGAATTCAGAAATAATTAATTGTTAGATTGTCAAATCTCGTTTGGTTTTATAAGTTATGTAACATTGCGAAACAGTGCCATCCCCTACTAGGTAATCCAACAGTTCTGAGTTTATCATACATGTATTGGTCAAACAATTAACTCATCAAGAAACGGTTTCTTTTAGATGTTTCATATTCTTGTCCTGTCCTTGCTACAGCGTCGAGGATGAATGTGGGTCAGGAAAAGGTTATACGGAAAAGTAGCTGATGGAAATTTGCCTCTCATACTTCAGTAGTAACGACCAACGCACAAACGTATAGAAATGCAGTTCCCTCAGGAACCTTAGATAATGATTTGGTTGCATGTTTACGTGGTTGTTCTTGCATGTTCTAGCCATTTGGTAAATAGAATCCTTCCTATAACACCACTAAATATGCGATGTATCCGCACGAATTCATGCACGGGGAAACGTTCGCGTGACACGTCTATTGGCTCGTGCTTATTATTACCAATTCTTGTAGCTCACACTGGAAATTCAAGCTCTACAACACAGGTAACGTAACGTATCGCGAAATTGACGTAGTAGAAAAACCCCGGGGAATGTGCAGAGGTTGTACATAGGTTAAGAAACCTAGCGTGGCTCCGCTCAACTTCTCCTAACCATCGCAAAAGGTGGCGTGGAAGCAGCGTTTTTTCCTACCAGCTACGCTAGACCACGTTCCACGTATAGACGTTCCTGCGTTCTTTCAGCAGCGTATGCACTGGTTCTACTTGTATAGGCTGGTAGGTACTTGGATAGTGAGGAGGTGCCATTGATCATTTTTTTTAGTTTTGCAATATTGAATGTTCGCTGCTCGCTCGTGGACGCGTGCAGAAGGTGGTCGGTTGCAACTTACTTCGTGAGAAGCAAGGCTGTCTTCTACGCCGTTTTTTTTTTTGCGACGACTAGAGGAAGTTAATCGGAACAGCTGGATTCCGTAATCTATGTACCACCAGAACTCTACGGGTTCCCGGGATTTTTGCAGTAATTTCGTGATTCGTCTCGAGAATTTTCAATTTCGTGATTATAATGGCCTAATGGTATTGCTAGAAGGAACAGTAAAGTGTACATTAAGGCTCCCCTCCAGATCATCCAATAGTTCGCATTGTTATGGTATGCCATGTGCCAGCAGTGGACGGCAGAATGAATCTGAATTTATATCAGATACTTAGCGTCTGGGGCGGGTGTAGTGTAGCGGCTAGAGGTTCCGCTTCCTGCACGATCGATCGGAGGTTCGAGTCCGCCCTGGAGCTCACCAAGCCTGTCATTTCTCCGAGGTCGCTAAATTGGTACCAGACTTGCCTGGGAGGATAAAAACACTATCTTTACACATTGGCTAGCCACCGCAAGTCATTGTATAGGCCAGTTACACGTTCGCAAAACTCAAACGATCCGAATTTAAGTGAACAGGGTGGCGCATCCCATGCGGATTGATCAACGCCAGAAACTTTAGTCTTTATCCTCTTACTTAGCGTCTGCCTTGAATTAAGCGATCGAAATGAGCAGACCTCTGTGTTAGCCATTGTTGCCAGGGTGTTCCAGTTTTCATTTCTTTGTTTTTGCAATATTGAATGTTTCAAAAGTAAGAATTGGGATGTTATTATATATTTATTTAGCTTTTGTCTCATTAATTACTTCTTCAGTTATGTGCGAGGAGATCGCATAGGAGGTGAGGAAGAAGTCAAACAACAACTTTCTCCGAGGGATATAATAGAAAAAGAGGTATTACAAGTTTTCGTCAACTACCGTGCTCTCCTGTATTGTTTTCTATTCAGGTGATTGATGCACCAAAAGCAAGGCTTTTGCGAAACAGGACAACAATTAATCCGCAAGTTCAACAGCGACTTAATCAACTCTTGAGCAGTTCGTTTTTAACTACTCATTATCGTTCAAAAACTATGGTGCTTTGCTGCTTGAATCTTCAAATTAAAAGAATGTTGTGCTTGTTTCTGTTAAATGGTTGGAACATTGTGGCGTTCACATTATCAGTGCTTTGCAGTGAAATCATTCCAAGCACCTGAATACGGAGAAAACGGTATTGGTGTGGCTGTACCCGCAGACATGGCAGTCGAAAAAGACAAGCGATTCTTGGAAAATCAGTTCAATGTTGTAGGTTTCCAGTAAAGAAAGTCATGTGTCAATTACAAAATTACTTTGATGAGAAGCTCGTGTTAAATATTACGCTATTCGCATATAAACTGCTATCGATTTTGAGCATTTCCAGTGAAAATGTCTTGAGAACTGGAGCGATCCCTTAAGCTGGCTGTGGTTTCGTGATCAAAAAGCGTGTATAGCTGTTTTGCGCCTCAATGGCTGCCTCGATGTCGTATTCATTCCACAATAACTTTACCAGCCACCTCAAATATAGTAGATTCAGTAGTAATGTTGCCTTGTTCAATAGCTTCAAGTGGTTTGAATAACTTTGACAGACCAAATGACAGACGGGCGTTTAACTGTTTTCAACGCTATAGCTACTGCAAACAATGAAATTCGATCTTTTGGATAGTCATACCTTCGAACGTTTTTTTTTTCGAATGACCTTGACGTTATGGTAAAAAAAAAGGAATTTTAGAAAGCTTATTTCCTAATACATTTAACATTTTGTGATTTTCGATCGCATCTGATGCTCCTGCAACAGAATTCAGAATTGACTAGTTGCAGTCGTTCCAAAAGGACCTGAAGCGCAGTGCAATTGAGAGAGCAATTAGAGAATTCGTGAAAAAATCTCCACCCGACTCTGCGGGATTCCCGGGGTACTGCTCTGGTTTCGTGTACCGCTGCAACATTTTGGTCAGTCGCAGATCGGCCAAGACGAAATCCGTCTTGCTCGTCGCGCTTTGTTTCTTCGCGATGTTTAGCAAAGTCAGCGCCATAGCGATCAAGTAGCAGTCGGACTTGTATACGCGGTATAAAGATTGAAGAATACTCGATTTCTCTAGTTAATCCTCTGTGATCAGTCCCGACTTGGCTAGTTAGATTTGGCTGGCTAGTTACAGCGACTATTTTTTCCACTCTAAACTTCAACATTCAAGCTCAAAATAGATAAAGCGGTTGGCGTTCCCACCAGAGTGTAAACTCAGTCAACAATGACATTTATTGACTTGAAATGTGAATGTGAATTATAGGTTAATCTCTGCTCGTAACATTTTGGAGTCTTTATAAATAAATTTTATAAATTATACTTGTAAAATCCATCAACAACTGCTTACCACTTTTTTCAGATGGCTAGCGAAATGATTTCCATCAACCGATCTTTACCTGATTATCGCTCTTCAGAGTGCGTGATTCAAACTTCTCATTTCTTTTCCTTCATTGTCTGATTTCTCTCATTGTCACAATTTCATTATTTTAACTTTTGCATTCTATAACATTCTTAGTTTTCAGGTGCCAGACCAAATTCTACAAAAAGAACTTACCAAAAACATCTATAATCATTGTTTTTCACAACGAAGCATGGACAACACTCCTTCGGACCTTGCATTCTGTTGTTAATAGGTGATTCTTTTCTGTTTTTAACATATTGCTTGCTCTGCTGCTGTGGATCATCATTACCAATCTTTTGCAGCCGTGCACTACACTGCACTGGTTCACATGCTTTAAATCATAATTTTATTTCAATTAGACAGAGGCCAATTTTTTCGTTTTTCCTCTAATGTATGGTAAGCTCGTTGTGATATGACAATATATAGTAGTTCGCGATGGTCCCATCTCGGTCCCAACTGCTATCTCCTCCGCGTCGCTTCGAGCGCGGCGGCTTAAGCAACAGCACCGTGCTTCATGTCGTTCTGCCTCTACTACATGACGCTAAAATGTGTTAAATATTTCTGATATAATGGAAGCAGGTTTGCGTCCATACTACCTGGAATCATATTTGATTGCTTATTCTGCCTTTAGTCAACCAGGCTGTTAGGTGGAATTCATCGTTGCGAGACGTTTCAGGTATATCGTCGTTTTCGGAAGGGTAAGAATGGTTCGCGTCTTATTAACTGTGTGCTTGAGTTACAAACACCATCATCATTCCTCCAGTTTTCAAAAATTTCTTAGGTTAACTCTCTTGATAGAGTTGTACTGTGTGGTTAAAAGAAGCTGACTTCTGGTGCAATTGTGTAAGCGGTTATGCTCGAGCTGGGATCCTCTCGGGCTGCGTCGGTGATTAAAGGCAGCGCGTCACAAAACTGACGGAATCCGCACGCAAACGTCGAGTTGGTGTCGTAGATTACAGAAATGAGCATGGCTCGGCTCATCTTCCCCTAATCGTCTTAAAAAATGGCGCTAAAGATGGCGTTCTTCCATACGAAATCAGTTGCAACCATCGAATATCTTATCCACGAACGAGCGGTAGAGGATTGGTGAGGTCTCGGTAGCCTATTGAAGTAAAACAGTGAACAGTTTGCTGAAGGGATCGGAGCGTGTACGAAGGTGGGGGTTCTAACGCACCTCGTAAGAGCAAAAGCGGTTTCCACTCCGTTTTTAGGGCGACACGGGGACTTGAACGGGGCCACGCTCATTTCCATAGTCTACAAGATCAACTCTACGTGTTCCCTAACGTTTCTGTACCACGTCAATTTCGCGTGTGCCGTCTTTAAGTGTCCCATCGCACCACTTCGAGCCACGGTCAAACGTCATGATCAGACATTATCCCCTCGAAAACGTCCTCTCTTCCCTTTCCAGCGATATTATGAAATTGTAAAGAAAGAAAACCTACAGATCAAACAAAGGAAGCAAATGCACCTCACGGATTCGATTCTCCACTGAACCAAATTTTTGGAAAGGACAGAAAAAGTTAAATGTTACACAATTTCCAACACTTTATCCGTGACTTTAATTACATTTAACGGTCAGTTTTTGCAAATATTGCCAAGTTTTTGCCAATATTGTTTTAAAGTCATCACCCCCCGAATCTGAGGTGGTGCAGATTTTAGG